>NW_006922173.1:1051737-1053066 GCF_000298275.1 Orycteropus afer afer
TGGCCCTAGTGTTTTAGTCATAACATTTCACACGGTATTGGAGAGTCCAAAACACTTTTCTTTGACAGGGTATACAAAATGGGTGTAACTAAATACTTCCTGTAGTTGGGTACCGCTGCTGTTCACATGAAAGTATGTGTGTAGAAGAGGGATGGGCTAATTCATTATTTGGAGAAGTTTGCAATTTCTGACCAGTAGATACAAGACAGTAAACTGGAAAGCTGTTATTTGTAAAATGAGTTTCACAAGGGAACTAGATACTATATCAAGAAACAAAAATCAGTGTTTTCTTTTCCCTGCATACCAGCAATAAAGCAAATATAATGAAAACCTTTCATTCATAAAAATAAAAAAAGTATTTCTAAATCCTCCTAATGAAGAAAAGAGAAATTTATATTAAGGATTTGTATTAATGAAAAGGCTTAATATATTTGAAAAATGGAATTTCTGTTAAAATCTCAACTGAAACTTTTAATGTAATTCAACAGCTGCCAAACTTTGATTAGAAGGAGAAAATGCACCAGAACAGTTAATTCATTTTTTGAAAGAGAAAAACAATTTGGAATCTGTTCTCTTGCTCATATTTTAATATGTAGTATATATTACATACTATAAATATGTAGTACATATTTACAGTTAGTAAAACATGTATTATTACTGAAACAGAAACCCAGATAAATGAAACAGGATAATAATTTAACAAGAAACATAAGTTTATATGGTCACATGAGTTGGGAATTTTTTTTTTTGCTGATAAGCAGATCTTTAAAAAAATAGTTTATACAAAAAAGAAAAAAAAAAGGTTGCTATTTCTTTCAAATAATGAGAAGTTCACAGATAGGTAGTCAAGAGTTGGTGAGATGTCTCCATAATGTCTTCAGGGACTAGAGCTTCTTGTACCATTTTGCTTTATTGGCCTTCTATGAGATCAATAGCCTTATACTCTTAACACTGCTGTTAGTTTTTCAGCCTACATGACATTACAGACAGACAAAAATGAGATATAGACAAAAAGCAAATATCAATTCATCTTTTACGTGCATTCCAGGAAGAACTGCCAATGACCACCATTTCAATATTTCTTTATGAAAACTTTATTGTATTTGTAACATTAAATTTAAGGGATAATGGGAATTCAGTAGTCTATTCAAATACTTGAAAATGTAAATGAAATCAGGATTTACCTAGTAAAGAAGATACAGAAAATGAATCTTGAATACATAGATATATGTCTTTGCCATAATTTATGATGATGTATCGGGAAATGTAGCATGAAGAAAAATTTAAATATGATAGTCATTATGGATTACAGGATGAGAAAGAAGAGGA
>NW_006922173.1:1053381-1058004 GCF_000298275.1 Orycteropus afer afer
TGCCTGGTCTTGTGCCAGCCTCACAATCTTTGCTATACCTAAGCCCATCATCACGGCAACTGTATCTTTCCATCTCATTGAGGGCCTTCCCCTCCTTTGTTGACTCTCCACTTAACCAAGCATGATATCCTTCTCCAGGGAATGGTTCCTTCTGACAACATGACCAAAGTAGGTGAGATGAAGTCTGACTATTCTTGCTTCCAAGGAGCATTCTGGCTGCACTTCTTCCAGGACAGATTTGTTAGTCCTTTTAGCAGACCATGGTACTCTTAACATTCTTCTCCAACACTACAACTCAAAAACATCAATTGTTCTTTATTCTTCCTTATTCATTGTCCAGCTCTCACATTCATTAAGAGGTGATTGAAAATACCAGGGCTTGGGTTATGTAAGTGCACCTTAGTCTTCAAGAAGTCATCTTTGTTCTTCTGCACTTGAAAGAGGTCTTTTGCAGTAGATTTACCCAATGCAATATGCCATCTGATGTCTGTACTGCTGCTTCCATTGGTGCTGATTGTACAAGCAAGTAATATGAAATCCTTGACAACTTCAGTCTTTTCTCCACCCACTGTGATGCTGTTTACTGGACCAGTTGTGGGAATTTTTGTTTTCTTTATATTGAGCTGTAATCCATGCTGTAGACTTTAGTATTTAATCTTCATCAGTAAGTGCTTGAAGTCATCTTCACTTTCAGCAAGCAAAGTTGTGGCATCTGTGTATCACAGGTTATTAATGAGTCTTCCTCCAATCCTGATGCCTCATTCTTCTTCATATAGTCAAACTTCTCTGATTATTTGCTCATCGTACAAATTGTGTAAGTATGGTGAAAGGATACAACCTTGACACATGCCCTCTTGATTTTGAACCATGCTGTATCCACTTGTACTGTTTGAATGACAGCCTCCTGATCTATGTATAGATTCCTCATGAGTACAATCAAGTGTTCTGGAATTCCCATTCTTCTCAATGATATCCATAATTTGTTATGGTCCACACAATCAATTGCTTTTGCATAGTCAATAAAACACAAGTAAACATCTTTCTGGTATTCTTTACTTTCAGCTAAGATCCATCTGACATCAGCAATGATATTCCTTGCTTCACATACTCTTCTGAATCCAGCTTGCATTTCTGGAAGTATTCTGTCAATATACTGCTGCAGCAGTTTTTGAATTATCTTCAGTAAGATTTTACTTGCACGTGATAATAATGATATTATTTGATAATTTCTGCATTCTGTGGGATCACCTTTTTTGGAATGGGTACAATTATGGATCTCTTTGAGTCAGTTGGTCAGGTAGCTGTCTTCCAAATCTCTTGGCATAACTGAATGAGTGCCTCCAGTTGGCCATCCGTTTGTTGAAACATCTCAATGGGTATTCTGTCAATTCATGGAGCCTTGTTTTTCACGAATTCCTTCAGTGCAGCTTTGACTTCTCCCTTCAATACCATTGGTTCTGGGTCATATGCCATCTTCTGAAATGGATAAACATCAATCAATTCCTTTTGGCACAATGACTCTGTGTTCCTTCCCTCTTCTTTGAATGCTTCCTGCATCATTCAATATTTTGCCCACATAATCCTTCAATATTGCAACTTGAGGATTAAATCTTTTCCTCAGTGCTTTCACCTTGAGAAATGTTGAGTGTGTTCCTGACTTTTGGTTTTGTTACTCCAGATCTTTTCACATTTCATTATAGTAATTGGTTTTATCTGTCTGGGCTGCTCTTTGAAATCTTCTGTTCAGCTCTTTTATCTTGCCATTTCTCCCATTTGATTTAGCTACTGTCCACTCAAGGGCAAGTTCCACAGTCTCTCCTGACATCCGTTTTGGTCTTTTCTTCCTTCCTTATCTTTTTAATGACCTCTTGCTTTCTTCATGGATGATATTTTTGATGTCATCCCACAATTCATCTGGTTTTCGGTCGTCGATGTTCAAAGCATCAAATCTATTCTTTAGATGGTCTCTAAATTCAGGAAGGATATTATCAAGGTCATATTTTGGCTCTTGTGGATTTTTTTTTTTTTAATTATCTTCAACTTTAAGTTGATCTTGTGCATGAGCAAGCTGATGATCTGTTCCACAATCAGCACCTGGTCTTGTTTTGGTCAAAGATATTGAACTTCTCCATTACCTCTTGCCACAGATGCAGTCTATCTGATTCCTGTATATTCCATTTGGTGAGGTCCACATGTGTAGTTGTTACTTATGTTGTTGGAAAAAAGGTATTTGCAATGAATAAGTCATTGGTCTTGCAAAATTATATCATACAATCACCAGCATTATTTTTATCACTATGACCATATTTTCCAACTACTGCTAATTCTTCTTTGTTCCAACTTTTTCATTCAGTAACCAGTGAAAATCAACAGATCTTGATTGCATGTTTGGTCAATTTCAGACTGCAAATGTTGGTGGAAATCTTCAGTTTCCTAATCTTTGTCTCTTGTGGTTGGTGCCTAATTTGAAAAATAGTAGTATTAATTGGTTTCCCTTTAGGCATACGAATATTATCTTATCACTGAGAGCATTGTTCTGTAGGACTGATCTTGAAACGCGCTTTGGTATGATGAATGCCACCCCACTCCTCTTTAGCTTTGGTGGTTGGTGTGTAAATTTGGATAATAGTTAGTATTAATTGGTTTCCTTTTAGGCATATGAATATTATCTTATCACTGAGAGCATTGTTCTGTAGGACTGATCTTGAAACGCTCTTTGGTATGATGAATGCCACCCCACTCCTCTTTAATTTGTCATTCCCAACATAGTAGATCTTATGGTTGTCTGATTTAAAATGGCCCAAACCACTCAATTTCAGCTCACTAATACCTAGAATAGGAGCTCTGGTAGTATAGTGCCTAAGGCACTTGACTGCTAACCAGAAGGCTGGTGGTTCAAACCCACCAGCCGCTCCTTGGAAGGAAGATTGGGCAATCTACTTCTGTAGTGATACTGCCTTGGCAACCCAAGGAAGAGTAGCTATGAGTCGGGTGTGACTTGACGGCACACAACAACACAACAACAATGCCTAGAATATCAATCTTTATGTGTTCCATTTAATTTTTGACAAGTTCTAATTTTCCTAGATTCATATTTTGTACATTCCATATTCCAATTATTAATGGATGTTTGCATCTGTTTCTACTCATTTTGAGTCTAATTTCCTTGGATTAAAAGTAAATAAATCTGCTAATGCCTAGATTAACTCCAAAATGAAATATTTCAGGACTCCTTGACTTTCACTGACTTCCACTGAACCTCCAGCATAAAGCCTCTTTTATCACCTTGACATTAAACCTCATTTCTTGTTGTTATGTGCCGTCAAGTCAGCAACAACTCATAGCAACCCTACGTACAAGAGAACAAAACACTGCTCAGTCTTGCACCATTCTCACAATCTTTGTTATACTTGAACCCATCATTGCAGACATTGTATCAGTTCATTTGGTTGATGGTCTTTGCCTTTTTTGCTGACTCTCTACTTTATCAAGTTTGATATCCTTCTCCAGGGTCTGGACACTTCTGACAAGATGACTGAAATAGGTGAGACAAAGTCTAGCCATTCTTGTTTCTAAGGAACATTTCATCTGAACTTCTTCTAGGACAGATATGTTCATTCTGGCAGTCCGTGGTATTCTCAGTGTTCTTTGCCAGCACCATAATTCAAAGGCATCAACTTTTTTGGTATTCCTTATTCATTATCCACTATTCACATGCATATGAGGCTATTGGCCATAACTTAGCTTGGGTTAGGTGCACCTTAGGTTTCAAAGTAACATCTTTGCTTCTTAACACTTTAAAGAGGTCTTTTGCAGCAGACTTTCCCTGTACAATAATACGACATTTTAACTGCTGCTTCTGTAGGTGTTGATCGGGAAGCCAAGTAAAATGAAATCCCTGACAACTTGAATCTTCTCTTCATATATTGTAATGTTGCTTATTGGTCTACTTGTGAGGACTTCTGTTTTCTTTATGTTGAAGTGTAATCCCTCCTGAAGAATATAGTCATTGTTCTTCATTAATAAGAGTTTCACTTCAAGACTTCTTCATTCTCAAGAAGCAAAGTTGTGTCATCTACATATTATAGTTGTCACTTAGACATATTAGACTATTCAATTAGTAAGTAATGCTTTAATTTATTGATTGTGAAATGTGCTTTTTAAAAAATTCATTAACTGCATTAAACCATTTTATTATTTTTGATGAACATTATGGGACATGTTGGCCCCCATGTAGGAGAAAAAATTTTCTGCCACACAGTATTTTATTTCTTTATGTATTGCACATAAACACACTATGTTCTTTACATCAGGTTAAACTGGTCATCAAAGTGACTAGTTTCAAGATTTTAAAGAGTTTGTTTTGTTTGGTTTGCAGCAATTTTGTCCTGTACAAGACATCATTTGATTTATTGAATACTACTTCCATGGGCATTGATTGTTGATCCAAGTAAAATGAAATCTTTGACAAATTCAAAATTTTATCAAGTTGTCTGAATTTGGCTTATTTCTCCAGTTGTGAGTATTTTTGTTTCCTTTATGTTGAGTGTAATTCATGTGGAAGGCTATAGTCCTTGATTTTCATCAGTGATTGCTTCAAGTCCTCATCACTTTCAAGAGGTA
>NW_006922173.1:1059020-1059572 GCF_000298275.1 Orycteropus afer afer
CCTAATGGAACCTCCCTGTAGGGTCTCCAATAGTATAAATCTTTATGTAAGCGGACTACTACCACAATTTTTTTTCCTGCAGAGGGGATCTTATTCGAACCATCAGTTTTGATTAATATTGGAGAGCATTAATAACCGTACCTTCAGGTCACCCTCACTATTGGTTAATGGAATATCTAAAAATTGTTTTCTGAGTCATTTGCTTCAATGATGATTCCTGTCAAAGACTTATATTTTGTTCTTTGTATTCAGTAATATGTAGGTATTTGAGAGAAAAGAATGAATAAATTTCAAAAAATTACATTTGTCAATATTTATAACTTAGCCTATAAACTTCAAAATATTCTACATATAGACTTTTTATTTTTATTTATTTATTTTTTTAAAATGAGACTATAACAATGCTACTTTGAAATGTAAGTGCAACTAGACTTTTGGGAGCCCTGATCACACAATGGTTAAAACCCCCAGCTGCTAACCAAAAAGTTGTTGGTAAAAACTCACCATGAATTTCCTTTCTACAGGAAAATGATGTGGCAATCTGCTGCCATA
>NW_006922173.1:1060730-1064419 GCF_000298275.1 Orycteropus afer afer
AAAAAAAAAAAAAAAAAAAAAAGGTGATTCACCAGAATGGAAATTATGGAACAATATTAAAATCATGTGCAAGTAAAATTCAGTGAATATTATTCAAAATTTGTTGAGGCAATACATAGATAATTGCCTGGAATTCTAGATGGATTCAGAAATTAACATGGAATAAGGGATCTCATTGTGATGTCAGATAGATTTTGGCTTACAGCAGAGAATACCAGAAAGATACTTACCTGTGTTTTATTGACTATGCAAAGGCATTGAATTGTATGGATCAAAACAAATTATGGATAATATTGAGAAGAATAGGAATTCCAGAACATTTCATTGTTTTCAAGAGGAATCTGTACATAGGCCAAGAAACAGTTGTTTGAACAGAAGAGGATACTGCATGGCTTAAAATCAAGTAAAGTGTGCATCAAGATTACATTCATTGATGACACTTACTCAATCTGCATGTGACCAAATAATCATAGAAGTTTTATTTTATGAAGAAAAATACAACATTGGGCTTGAACGAAGACTCATTAACCATACACGATATGCAGAATAAACAGCCTTGCTTGCTGAAAATGAGAGAACCTGAAGCACTTAACTGATGAAGATCAAAGACTACAGTATTCAGTATGGATTACACCTCAACATAAAGAAAATAAAATCCACACAGCTGGCACATTAAGTGGTATCCTAATAAATGGAGAAAATATTGAAATTGTCAAGGATTTCATTTCTCATATTTCTATTATCAACACCCATGGAAGTACCAGTCAAGAAATCAAATGATGAAATGCATTGTATGAATCTACTGCAAACCATCTCTTTAAAATGTGTAAGAGCAAAGATGTCATTTTGAATAAGAAGGTGCCCCTTACCAAAGCTATGGTATTTTCAATCACCTCACATGCATGTGACACCTGGACAATAAAGAAGGATGACTGAAGAATTGATGACTTTGAATTGTCTTGGTGAAGAACTTTGAAAATACCATGGACTGCCAGCAGAAAAAACAAATTTGTCTGGGAAGAAGTACAACCAGAATGTCACTCAGTAGTGAGAATGGCCAGACTTTGTCTCTTGTGCTTTGCTTATGTTATCAGGGGGACCAGTACCTTGGGAAGGAGCTCATGGTTGGTAAAGTAGAGGATTAGTGAAATAGTGGAAGATATTCAAACAAATGGACTGACACAGTGGCTGCAACAATTGGCTCCAGCATAGCAACAATTGTGAGGATGGTGCAGGATCGAGCCATGTGTCCCTCTGTTGTACATAGGGTCGATATGAGTCAGAGATTATTTGAAGGCACCTAACAACAAAAGCAATAAAATGAAATAAAGCCAATGTAGATGAAAACACACCCAGTAATTGCAGTGATTTCCTTTGTTGTTCATTAAAATACGTAGCAAAGATGATAATTTAAATGTTGGTTCATATGGAAGGTAGTCGTAATATACACTGATCTTTTCAGTTTAAAGATGCAAAAGTAATGTTATATATTATGGTGACATTTCTGAAGTCTTTTCAGCTTAAAAATTCCAACAATATTATAGTCAGGTCTTTACACTTGCATGGTAAAATCTAATGAAACCAAAAAATATGCACAAATATTGCTTCTGGAAATGATTTTCAGTCATTGAGTTCTGCATTACAGAGAAAGTACAAAGACAGAGTTAAGGACACAACAAAAAATGTGATGAATTCAAGCATTTCAGTCCTTATAAAATTCAAGTCCTAGAGAACTTTGTTTGATCAATATATAATCATTTCCATTCAGATGAGTCTACCCAAATAAATGGAATGTTCATTTTGTGGTTCAGTAATTTTGGTTGAATTAATGACATTAGTAGAACAACTATGAATAACTGTACTGAATTGAATTAATTTCTTGTTGATAGATTTTCAGAGTCAATCCATTCAGCTGCATAGCACCAGATACTTTCAAATTATCACACATAATCTTGAAGAATGTATTACAAGAAATATCTAGATAGACGCCTTGTTTGCACACATGTGTGCTCCTTGAAATCACCTTTACATAAAACCAAACTACTAATTTCATCCATGTAGTAACATGTTACATGTATTAACTTTGAACAGTTTGATCATGCTCATATTTAATAATAAAAGTAGCAATGGCATAAAAATTGTTTATATTGGTAGATGCAGAGGGAACTATGTATAGAGGAGATTTCCAACTCAGGAAAACAAGCCTTTTGAGTAATCTGGGATTCTTAATGTTAACAAAATGTCAATTTTCTCCACAGACACTGCCTTTTAAAATTTAGATACACTATTTAAGAAGACAGGTGCTCTGGTAGCATAGTGCCTAAGGTATTTGACTGCTAACCAGAAGGCTGTAGGTTCAAACCCACCAGGCACTTCTCGGAGGGAAGGTTGGGCAATCTACTTCCATAGTGATATCGCCTCGGAAACCCAAGGAGGGGTCGCTATGAGTCAGGGCTGACTCGACAGCACATAACAACAACAACAATAACATTTAGGAAGACAGCAAATATTGTCTAAATAACATTACCTAATTTGGGAGCGCTGGTACCATAGTGGCTAAGTTACTTGACTGCTAACCAGAAGGCTGGCGGTTGAAACCCACCAGCCACTCCTCAGAAGGAAGGTTGGGCAATCCTACTTCCGTAGTGATACTGCCTCGGAAACCCAAGGAGGGGTCGCTATGAGTCAGGGCTGACTCGACAGCACATAACAACAACAACAACAATTAGAAAAAAGTCTGCCAATGTTTAAGTGATCTGTGGAATTCACTACACTATGTACTTGTGAAAGAAAGATGTAGTCTAAATTAATCCCCTTAAAGTAGCTTATGATCTAGTGAATTATAGCACAAGAGCCATATTAACATGTGAATATGAGTAGTGAAGTTAGCTATTTCTCACCAAAAGAATATAAACCCTTGGAAAAATAGTGCATGAAACAGCATAAGTTTCAATTTGAGGGAAGAAGATTGAACAGTTGATAAAGCTTTATATACAAGGTTTAAATGTTAGATAGGATTAAATGTAAACCTAGGAAACCAGAATACATGATAATATAGAAAAATAGTCTTGTTTGAACAAATGAGTGAAAGCTTGGATGAAAGTGAAGATTGTTGAACAAATGGTCAGTTGTTCTAAGGAGAAAAATTACTAGAACACTTTAAGGAGGCAATCAATGGTAATAATGTGTTTTCACAAAGGACTGATCTTATTCCTAAAATTAAAACATTAGATATTAAATTATTAGTGTGATGTAATATATTAAAATTTTATTAATATGCATACTATATTACTAAAAGACTCTAAATAAGTCAAATAAGCTAAGTTGTATAAGCTACCAGTCATTTTATAAGTATTGAATCTTATGTAAAATGATAAACTTATTTATCATTAAAGAATATGTAATATTATTTTGCAAGATTTTTGAAGTTATTACAATGTTCATATAACTGTCTCTCTCTCTTGAAATATTATAAAACAAGGTGTAGAAAAATAAATATTGTTTTTCCTAGAAGAATAAAAGTCTATTAAATAGTAAATATCAGATGACTGAGAGCCAACTTGACAGCACCAAACAATAACAATAGCTTAATATAGATGACTTAAGGCACCTACTGATGAAGGTTGAAGAATACAGTCTGCAGTATGGATTACATCTCAATATAAAGAAAACAAAAATCCTCACAACTG
>NW_006922173.1:1064939-1069350 GCF_000298275.1 Orycteropus afer afer
TCAAGTATAGCAGGGATTGTGGGGCTGGTGCGGGATCGGGCAGTGTTTCGTTCTGCTGTGCATGGGGTCGCTATGAGTCGGAAACAACTCGACGGCACTTAACAACAACAACAACAATATAGAGTACCAACACCAAGACAATGTAAAATAATTATAGCATTGCAATTATACTCCATCTAAATTTCTAATGTTGAAAAATAATGTTAGACAATTTAAATCATATGATTTTCAGTTATTTACTTTATTTCTTCTAAATATAACCAAGTTCTTAAATATATATCTCTGAATAAGTTTTTGAATAATACTTTTTCAACAATAAATTTCTGTTGATGAAATACAGCATCAAAAAGTCACATTGATATTTTATCAAAAAACAAGACAGCTCACAATCCATAATTCACTATTTTTACTTTGATCTGCTTAGAGAAGAAAACAGTACCATCTCAGTTGCACAGCTTAGAAATCAGTATTAATAAATAAATATCAATACTATCTTGAAAATTCTATAATACTATTCAAATATATGAACTAAACATGTGATGTTTATTTCATTATTTGTGGTAGAAAGTGCAAAAGTGAGATTTGTGAGACATCTTTTATTATAAGCCCTATTTCAATCATAGTTTTGGGGTTTTAGTATACTTATTTATTTTTTTGATTGGTATGATTTAGGTTAAAATTTTTACTCTTAAACTTAGCCTGCAGAATTATTTTCTTTTTCAAACAGTTGAAGAACATTTTATCTAGTTGTTCCTGAGTTACTACAGCATAAAAATACCCTTTCCCATTTAAATAATTTCCAAGATGATAACTCCCATAACTTTCAACAGAAAAGGAAGGACTCATGGACTGAAGTAAATTATAGACATGATGGCTATCTTCTAGAATTTGAGAGTATAAAGTTGACTTTGGCATGACCATACACAACACATTGTTGAGATGTAAACACAGTGGCATTATTGTCATTCATCTCATCAAAGGAAGTTGTTTAGTCATTATTATTGTGGTGCGAAATGATGACTCCCTGACCCAAAAGTATCATACTTCTTTTGTGCTACTGACACACCATCCCATTAAGGAAAAGTTAGACTTAGGATAAAAGAAGAATATAGGAAATGTTGATGAAAGTTTTATGTAGATAAAGAAATGTCAGAAAGTAAAGGATAATTCCAGAATAATGTGAAAAGTAGTGCATAATGTATAACAGTAAATTTTAAAACTAGAGTAACAAATTAGAAGCAAAATTATAAGATAAAAATCCCCATTATCTATTATCTTGCCTTTCCCTAGCTGTTGTTGTTATGTTCTGCCAAGTTGGACCCAATGCATAGCGACCACTCCTTGAATTTCTGAGGCAGTGTCACTAAGGAAGTAGATTGCCCAACCTTCCGGAGTGGCTGGCTAGTGGGTTTGAACTGCCAGCCTTCTGGTTAGCAGTCAAATGCCTTAGGCACTACACCACCAGAGCTTCCTTTTCCTAGCTAGCTCAACAAATTTATAATGGCAATATGTCTCTCTTTCTTGCCACTGGAGTCTAGAACATAACTTCAATAAAATTGGTTGAATCAATCAATCAATCAAGAGGAAAAAGCTAAAGGACTCTCATACCATAAAAAGGCATCGCTGAGCATCAGAAAGATAGAAAGCTACTTTTATTATTTGATAAGAGTCTTAATCAAAAAAGCAATAAACAAAATCCCATTTTAAAAATCACCTCAAATCTTTATTTATGCTCAAAGCCTTTCAATTCCTGTACATACCAGCATCAATGAGTTTGTTGTTTATATAACACTTAATTCTTATTCATACTGTCACTGTAAGACTTACACTAAAATCATTTGATGGCTTGCTTATCTAATCCATTGTGTTTTATGGTCCTTGTCATATTCATCATTGAAAAAAATATATATTTTATTTAAGTGATTTATTTATTGACATGTACATATTTATGTGTACAAAACATTTAATGCCTGCACCTGTAGGTGACACTTCATAAATACTCATTGATTTAACTTACCTGACTTAAACACCTCAAACTGTGGAGTAGGCATTTGTTTTAGCAACAAGAGAGGTCTTGATGCCTTAGAAGAAAGAATGAGAAATGTCAGAACTGACATAAAATGGATTTTATAGCAAGAAATGGCTTTTGATTTGAATATATGGCTGATATATGTGTAACATATTTTAATTTGTTTAGTAAAATTAATTTTATTGGACAGCTAATATTTAACATGTCCTGTGTTATTCACTAGAAGCTGTGTTGACATAGTGGGTAAGACATATTGCTACTAACCAGAAGGTTAGGGCTTCAAATTCACCAGCTGCTCCATGGGAGGAAGATGAGGCAATATATTTCTATAAAGACTTAAAATCTTGGAAATCCCATGGAGGTTACTATAAGTTGGAATCTACTCTATAGTGGCTTTTATTTTTTTTTTAATGGTATCGACTAACGAGTTGTGGTGCAGTGGTTGGATGCAAAAATCAACTCAAACTCATTGACAGCAGGCTTGGTTTTGGTTTCTGTGTGGTTCACTGTATACAGAAGAAAACAGAAATAAACATAGTCTGACTCATGATGCTTACAGTCCAGAAAAGATAGATAAAATTTCTTTATTAACCTAAAGTTACAAAAAATATCATATGTTTTTACTGTTACAGAAAAATATAATAGTGTACTGATAGAAAATAATGATGGAGTTATTCTTTCTTTGATATAAGAAAATATTTTTCCAAAATAGTATCTTGAAGAATAAGGAGTGATATATATATGGAATAAAAGAAAATGAATCTTCAACAATAGAGAGTAGGACAATTAATTCCCTAGAGATTAAATATCTATCTATCTATCTATCTATCTATCTATCTATCTATCTATCTATATATATATATATTTAGTTACATATCAGAAAGTGACAGACTAGTGATAGAAACACAAAATGACAGAAAACAGTGTGAAATCAGCTTTTTGGAGGAAGATAGTGACCACATGATGCAAAGTTTGGTGAAGGTTTGAATTTGCTATTTATTTCTCTATAAAATGGAAAGCTTTTGAAGATCCCCAAGCAACGTGCCACCAACATTTGATTTGTATTTTTAAAGGACTGTTCTGCTTCTTCAATAAAACATACCATTAAGACAGTAAAAGACAAGAAACAGACACATATGTTCTTAAAACACTGTAAGAAGCTGTGCTGCTCTGACAGGAATATAACCACAAATAGGATGCTTGAACAAAGAGGAATTTATTCTCTCACAGTTTGGAGGTTTTAAGTCCAAGTTCAAAGTGCCAGGCTCTAGAGGCTGGGTGAAAGCCCCACAAACTTGGGCTTCAGGTCTACCTCCTGTTCCTGGCCCACTGGAGCTAGAGGATTTCTTCACTCAGACAGCTGGTAGCTGCTGAGACTGACAAGCCCAAGGAAGATAAGTAAAAAGGCAAGTAAAAAGTCACAATGTTACCAAACCACACTGCATGCCATTAATTCAAGTCCCTTAAAGGTCCCAGGGTCAGCAGAGCATGTCAGGCTGCTGAAAAACAACACGGATACATGCAGGGTTCAAGCATGCCATAAGCTAGAGACTATCCCCAAGGCTTTTACTTCTTTCTTTTTCTTTAAATTATTATTCTTTGGTTGAAAGTTTACAGAGCAAATTCACTTTCCATACAGCAGTTCACACACACACAAACACACACATGTTGTCTCATGACATTGACTACATTTACCCCAATGCAGAAGCTACCCTTCCACTTCCTGCTGATAGTTACCTCTTCTTCCCTGTGTCCATCCCTCCATGCACTCCTGCCCCCTGAACTATCTCCCGGTGCATAAACAGCCCTTATTTCTCCCATGATTGTTCCCTCCAAGGAGTATATCTACCTTAGGTACAGGTTCAATTCTTATGCCTGTCTTTTACTTGGCTGGACCACAGGTGTGGGTTCAATTCCAGACCTGAAGGGCAGCTAGTGACCATAGTCTCAGTGGTTCCACTAGACTCTATCAGACAAGCAAACCTGGTCCCCTTTTCTTCTTTTTTTTTTTCCCAAATGATTTTGAGTTTTTTCCCCCATTTTTCTCCCTCTCTATCCATGATCTCCTCCACAGATCCCTCTCCGAGTGGTTGACAGTGGTCAGTGCCCTATCCCCAGATATTTCAGGTTTTCTTGGAGTTTTTTTCTTTTTTTTCCCTTTTTTTCTCTTTTTTGGTTACTGTTCCTGTGTGATTACATGGTGTGTTTTTCGTCCATGGGCTTTTAGTTTTTTGATGCTTATTCAATTGTGATTTGTTTCTAACTGAGTGGGAGACAACAACAGTCCCCATAAGACACGACTACACCCACACCTCCTGAAACTTCACTTATTGAGTGAGAGCCACTACCTCCTTCTCCAGCAACAGGCCAATGATTAAAAAA
>NW_006922173.1:1070791-1071477 GCF_000298275.1 Orycteropus afer afer
TGTATGTGCAAAATGGTTCATCTTTGCTGTCTGCACCTCCCATGTACCTCTTTATGTCTTTCTTTTCCTCAATGCCACTATGTTGATCACTCACATTTGGTACATTGCCCTTCTCTTCACCCAAATCAATACTTATCTGTACCTATCTAACAGTGTTCCCTCCCCTCACCTCCCACCCCTGTTAACCAACAGAGAACATTTCCTTCCATATATAAACCATTCCTTGACTTTTACACTAACAGACTTATACAATATTTGTCCTTCTGTGATTGACTTATTTTATTCAGCATAATGTCCTCCAAGTGCATCCATGTTATGCGGTATTTTGCAAATTCTACATTATTCTTTCTTGGAAGGAAGGCTGGACAATCTACTTCTGTAGTGATACTGCCTCAGGAACCCAAGTAGGGGTTGCTATGAGTCAGAGACTGACTTGAAGGCACACAACAACAACAACATTATTCTTTAGGGTTGCATAATATCCCACTGTGTGTATGTACCATAGTTTGGTTATCCATTCCTTAGTTGATGGACACCTAGGTTGTTCCATCTTTTGGCTATTGTAAATAGTTCTGTGATGAACATGGGTGAGCATATGTCTGTTCTTGTCATGGCTCTCACTTCTTTAGGATATATACCTAGTAATGGAATGGCTGGATCAAATGGTATTTCTATTTCCAACTTTT
>NW_006922173.1:1072569-1074141 GCF_000298275.1 Orycteropus afer afer
CAATTTGGATGCCTTTGATTTCCCTTTCTTGCATTACGGCGTTGGCTATGTCTTCCAGTACAACGTTGAATAGAAGTGGTGATAGAGGGTATACTTGTCTGGTTCCTGTTCTCAAGGGGAATGGTTTAATTCTCTCTCCATTAAAAATAACATTTGCTGTTAGTTTTGCATAGATGCCCTTTATTATATTGAGGTATATCCCTTCTATTCCTATTTTGCTGAGAGTTTTGATCAGGGATGGGTGTTGGATTTTATCAAATGTCTTTTCTGCATCAATTAATATGATCATTTTTTTTTCTTTGTTTTATTTATGTGGTAGAGTATATTGATTGTTTTTCTAATGTTGAACCATCCTTGCATACCTGATATGAACCGCATTTGGTTATAGTGAATGATTTTCTTGGTATGTTGTTGGAGACTATTGGCTTGGATTTTGTGGAAGATTTTTGAATCTATATTCATGAGAGATATTGGTCTGTAGTTTTCCTTTTGAGTGATGGCTTTGCTTGATTTTGGTATCAAGGTTATGCTTGCTTCATAAAATGAGCTAGGGAGGATTCCATCCTTTTCTATGTTTTGGAATAGTTTGAGTAGTATTGGTGTCAATTCTTCTCTGAATGTTTGGTAGAATTCTCCAGTGAATATGTCTGGGCCATGACATTTTCTTTTTTGGTAATTTTTTGATAACCAGTTCAATTTATTCTTTTGTTATGGACCTGTTCAACTTTTCTACATCAGTCTGTGTTAGATTAGGTAAGTGGTGTGTTTCTAGAAATCTGTCCATTTCTTCCAGACTTTCAAATTTGTTGGAGTACAGTTCTTCATAGTATCCTGATATTATCATTTTTATTTCAGTTTTTTCTGTTGTGATGCACCTGTTTCCTTTGTTATTTGTGTTATTTGTATTCTCTCCCTCTTTTCCTTTGTTAAATTTGTCAGTGGTTTGTCAATTTTATTAATTGTTACAAAAAAACAATGTCTGGTCTTGTTGATATTTTTTCTATTTTCTTTTTATTTTCTGTTTCATTGATTTCTGTTAGAATCTTTATTATTTCCTTTCTTCTGGTGACCGTAGCCTTTTCTTGCTGTTCTTTTTGTAATTTTTGGAGATGTTGATTTAAAGTATTGATTTTTGTTCCTTCTTCTTTTTTGATCTGTGCATTTATTGCTATAAGTTGGCCTCTGATTTCTGCTATTGCTGTATCCCAAAGATTTTGGTATATTGTGTTTTCATTCTCATTTGTTTCAAAGAATTTTTCAATTTTCACTCTTTATTTCTTCTCTTAGCCAGTCTTTCTTAAGGAGAGTGTTGATCAGTTTCTGTGAGTTTACTCTTTATCCTTTGATCTTCCTATTGCTGGTTTCTAATTTCATAGCAACGTGATCTGAGAAGACGGCTTGCGGTATTTCAATGTTTATAAATTTATTAAGGCTTGCTTTACGACGTAACATATGGTCTATGATGGATAACATTCTGTGTGTACTGGAAAAAAAATGTATATTGTGCTGCTGTTGGGTGAAGTGCTCTGTAGAAGTCTATAAAACCAAGTTGGTGGATTGTATTGTTTAGCT
>NW_006922173.1:1078867-1079497 GCF_000298275.1 Orycteropus afer afer
ATATCACAGAGTAAACACTGGTCGTCAATTGTTAAATAAAATAAAATTGACTCTTGAGTCAATTCCTACTCATGATGATCTCCTGTATGTCAGAGGGGAACTGTGCTTCCTAGCACCTTCAATAGGTGATATTTTGGAAGTAGACCTCTAGGCTTTCCTTCCAAGACACCTCAAATCTTCATAATTAATAGATGAACCCTCAGCCAATTGCACCTTTGAGAACTTCAGCTGAAATAATAGAAATCATGGATAAAGAGAACTGAAAAGCCAAGTAGAGGTATTGGTACAGAGGTATGAGTACAGAGATAATTTTCAGAGAAATAATAGGATAAAATCACTTGAAACTAAAGAAAATATAAGTTTTATAGTGCAAAGGGCCATACTCTGTGACCTTCATTGTGAATAAAGTAAGATACAAACATAACACAACAGATGGAATTTCATTTCACAGGACAGAAAAAAAAATAAAGTAAAAGCAACATGCAATCTATTGAAAGGGTAGATTTAGTTTGGGATCAGCCTATTAATGAGAAATCCTGGGTGTTAGAAGAGAATTGAAAAACATCTTCTTACTACAGGAAGAAAATTATTTTGAATTTATGTTTCCAACAGTATATGAGGGTAAACGTA
>NW_006922173.1:1092449-1093829 GCF_000298275.1 Orycteropus afer afer
AACAAATCTACTAAAGAATGACTATAATTTCAATAAAGAAATAAAAAACAGAGAAATGAACGTATAATCTATAAATGTATATAACTCTGATTTTACATTTGCTTCAAAAATGATACCTTATATACTATTAAAAATCTACTGAAAGAACAACTGTCAAATCTGAGGAAAAGGTATGACACATTGTCCCTAAATGGAAAGTCATAAAAGTGGTATTAGAGTTGTGCTATTTACGCTAGTGATTATATGTTCTCTGTATTTTCTTAATAGGTTAGAGTTGAAGCACCTCTAATGAATAATAACACCATATTGAAACACATATCTAGTTAAATGATTTTTATACAAAGTGTTCACTATTATCTTTGAACAACAATGACAACACAAATACTTTATTTCCAACCCTCTAGTTTTCCACATACATTGAAAGAAAGCATTTCACAATGAGTCACCTTAATGCATTTTCAACAAAGAAGCACCAGGGGCAGCCTATTTGTGCTTTCATATTACAAAGGGGGCATCACTAAGCATCTGTAAAGATCAACTCTACTTTCTACAATATACAATCTGGCAGATGTGCTTTCTTGTACTAGATAATTATGCTGTTTGAAAAATCAGAATGAATGAATACTATTTACTTGAAAGTCAAAGGGCATGACAGAAGGGGAATGTCTACACGAAACACAATCAATAACTAACATTAACAGAAAACACACAGACACCAAATTAACCTCACATACAAAGAAAGAAATTTATTTACACTAGAGCCTTCACTCTTTAATTTGTGTGAATTGTAACAAAATTAATTTTAATACCTCAGAGTCAATGGTACTCTGTTAAATGTTTAACAACTGGCTCTTTAGGAAGAACTACATGTGTACATGATTATTACAGATTTTTTTTTTTTTTTCTGATAGAAATGATGAGCAACACTCAATTTCCAAGTAATAATAAATTACGTAAAAGTCTACATTGGAAATATCAATAACCAATTGACTCTCACAAAATGCTTTTATTAATATTTTCCACAACTTACATCTTTAATAAACTATGATTACAATTTCTGAAGGAATATAACATATTTGAAAACATTAAACCAAGGTGAAACAGGAGGGTGTGTATTAGAACTTTACTCAATCTTCCATGGTATCATTTTCTTTGTTGATTGAATTGGTTAAAAATATTTTATTATTGTAAGAATTTTTTCTTACCTCATTTTGTGGTATTATTCACTCTACAAAAGCTTGAACAAACATGATGCAATTTTCAGTTGAATGCTTTATTAACATTTCACCATCAGTGTCTTAATGAGCTCTAGTGGCTCAGTGCCTAAAGCATTTGACTGATAACCAGAAAGTTGGCTGCTCAAATCCACCACCTGCACCA
>NW_006922173.1:1094569-1095106 GCF_000298275.1 Orycteropus afer afer
CTAAACATCTCCATCTGTTTATATTAATATAGTTTCATCTTATCTGATAAAAACCAAACTCACTGCCATCGAATCGATTGCAACTTATCGTGACTCCACCCTCTTGGGTTTCCGAGGTTGCATCTATATGGAAGTAGATTGCCCCATCTTCTTTCTGAGGAGTGGCTGATGGGTGTGAACCACCAGCCTTCTGGTTAGCAGTCAAATGCCTTAGGCATTACACCACCAGAGCTCCCTTTTTATTTGATAAACTATATTAAAATTTACCCAAGTTTACAAAATAGCTTTCAGTGTTATATTGTCCAGGCCAGAATTTAAATTAGACACAGATGATTCATTTATTCATGCTGTTTAAGTATCTTGTATTCCACTAAAAATAAATAAATAGATAGATCAATATCTGGTATCAGGTCCATTCCAAGTTTTCTTTGTGGCATTTCTTCCCATGCTTTTGGTAAGTAAGAGTTTGTAGTTTGGAGGCCATGAATGAAAGTAATCAGTATGAAAGAAGATCACTTCCCTTTGGGCAAAAGAGTG
>NW_006922173.1:1095661-1097159 GCF_000298275.1 Orycteropus afer afer
TGAATTTAGAGAACTTGGAAGTGGTCAAAAATGAAATGGAATGCCTAAATATCAATATCTTAGGCATTAGTGAGCAGAAATGGACTGGTTTGAGCCATTTTGTATCAGATAATCATGTGATCTACTATGCCATAAGTGACAAATTGGAGAGAAATGGTGTGGCATTCATTGTTATAAAGAAATCTTTCAAAATCTATCCTGAAGTACAATGCTTTCAGTGATAGGGTAATACCCATATACCAACAAGGAAGACTAGTTAATACTAATATTATTCAAATTTACACGTCAATCACTAAAGCCAAAGATGAAGAAATTAAAGATTTTTACTAACTTTTGCAGTCTCAAATTGATCAAACATGCATTCCGGATTTATTGATTACTACTGGTGATTGGAATGCAAAAGTTGAAAACAAAGAACAATCATCGGCTATTGGAAAACATGGCCTTGGTGATAGAAATGACACCAGCGATCACCTGATAGAATTATGGCAAGACTAACAATATACTCATTACAAATACCTTTTTTCAAAAACGTAAATGGTGGCTATACATGTGGACCTCGACAGAATGAATACACAGAAACAAATCAACTACATCTGTGGAAAGGGATAATGAAGAAACTCAATATCTTCAGCCAGAACAAGGCCAGGAGTTGACTGTAGAACAGACTATCAGTTGCTCATATGCAGATTCAAATTGAAGCTAAAGACAATTAAAATAAGTCCAAGAGAGCCAAAGTAGGAGCTTCATTATATCCCACCTGAATTTATAGACCATCTGAAGAATAGATTTGACACATTAAACACCAATGACTGTAAAGCAGATGAGTTGTGGGATGACATCAAGAACATTATACATGAAAAAAACAAAAGATCATTCTTTTTTTTTTAACTTTTATTGTTATTTGGGTGAAAGTGTACACAGCAAATGAGTTCTATTCAACAATTCACACACATTTTTTTTTTCATGTCATTGATTGCAATCCTTTCAACATAACATCACTCTTCCCAATTCTTCCCTGAGTTTCTCTATCCATTACTCCTTTTCTCCTAACTCTTCCTAACTTCTGAACTTTGTCCTTGCCCAAAGTCTGCCCTTTGGTCTTTAAGGGTTGTTCTAAGGAGTGTGTGCATTCCTAGAATTATTGTTCTCCTTGTACACTTGTCTATTGTTTGACTGAATATTGAACTATGGTGTTGGGTTTAATTTTGGTCTGAAGGGTGACCAAGGGCTATAGTCTTAGCACTTCCATCAGTCTCTACATGACCAGCAAACCTAGTCATTTTTATGACTTTGAATTTTGTTCCACATTTTTCTCTCACTCTATCCAGGACTTTCTAATCAGCTGGTAGTGGTAGCATGGCATCATCTAGTTCCCCTGTTTTCAGAGTTCTGGAGGCTAAGATTCATGTGGTCCCTTAGTCCTTTGGCCTAATTTTTCCCATGTGTCTTTTATTTCTTTCACTATTCTTTGTTCTTGATGGGAAGAAACAAATAG
>NW_006922173.1:1101954-1107838 GCF_000298275.1 Orycteropus afer afer
TGAAAAAGGGAAAGACCCTCAATAAGATGAACTGACACAGTGGCTGTGACAATGGGCCCAAACATGACAACTGTGAGGATGATTCAGTATCAGACAGTGTTTCCTTCTGTGGTAGATTGGGTCATTATAAGTTGTCACTGATTAAACAGCAACTAATAGTAAAAATAATAACGGCTAATGATCATGAAAATCTGTTCATGTATTTATTGGCCACTCAAATATCTCCTTTGCTGAAGTGTATGCTCATGTCTATTGCTCAATTTTTAATTGAATTATTTGTCTTTTTGTTGTTGAAGTGTTGAAATATGCTTTAAATTTTAGAGATTAAATCTTTTTCCAAGATGTCATTGTCAAAAATTTTTTCCTAGTGCGTGGGTTTTTCTTTGCTGTCTTAGTGAAATCTTTTGATATGCATAACTGTCTAAATTTCAGGAGGTCCCAGTCATCTGTTTTGTCTTCTGGTGTTTGTGCATTTTTAGTTATGTTGGATAATGTATTTCTGTCATCTTTTAGAACACTTGTGTTTGTCCCTGTTTTTTTTTTTTTGGTGTTGTTTTTGATCATGTTTATAGTTTTAGGTACTACATACAGGTCGTTGATCCTGGTTGGGTTTGCTTTTGTATATGGTGTGAGATACCCTTCTTGTTTCATTTTTAAGCAAATGGATAACCAATTTTACCAACACCATTTGTTAAGGATATTATCTCTTCCCTATTTAAAGAGTTTTAGCCCTTTGTCAAAGTTCAGTTGTCCATAGGTGGATAGATTTATTCCTCAATTCTCAATTCTGTTCGAGTATTATATATTTTTGTTGTTTTATCACTATCAGACTACTTATCTACCATACTTACATAGTAGGTTTTAAGATTGGAAAGTGAGAGGCCTCCTACTTTGTTATTCTTCTTTAATAGTGCTTTGCTCATCTGGTGTCTCTTCCCTTTCCATATAAATTGAGTAATTAGTTTTTCCACCTCCTTAAAGGATGATGGAATCTGGATGAGGATTGCATTATATTTGTAGATCATTTTTGGTGGTATTGATATTTTCACTCTGTTGAGTCTTTAACCATGAGCATGATATGTTATTCCATTTTTGTAGGTTTTCTTGGTTTCTTATAGTGGAGTTCTGTAGTTTTCTTTGTAGTCCTTTTAATAGTTCTTTTGTGAATTTTAGATTTATTCCTAAGTACATCATCTTTTGAGTGGTTATTTTACATGGTATTATTTTCCTTATATCATTTTTTGAGTTCTCTTCCTTAGTATAATGGAATCCAACAGATTTTTGTATGTTGATCTTGCACACTGCCACTTTGCTGAATCTTTCAATGAGTTCCAATAATTTTCTTATTTAATCTTTGGGATTTTCTCTGTTTAGGATCATATAATCTGCAAACAGCAATAGCTTTACTTCTTCTTTGACGATTTGGATGAATTTTACTTACTTTTCTTGTCTTGTGTCTCTGTCTACGTCTTTCAGTACAATATAGAAAAAAAGTGGTGATTAAAAAAAAAGCATGATTGTCTGGTACCTGTTCATAAAGGGAATGCTTTCACTTTCTCTCCATTAAGAATAATGTTGGCCATTGGTTTTGTATATATGTCCATGATATATACAAATTGAGGAATTTCCTTTCTATTTCCATATCTTTTAGTGTTTTTATCAGGCATGGGTGTTGGATATTTTCAAATGCCTTTTCTGCACTGATTTATCTGACATGGGGTTCTTTTCCATTGTTATATTTATGTGATTGTTTTCACACATAAATTGGATTATATTGATTGCTTTTCTAACGTTGAACTATCCTTACATACGTGGTATGAATCTCACTTGGTCATGATGTATTATTTTTATGTATAGTGTTGGGTTCTATTGTTTGTGGTTTTGTTGAGAATGTTTGCATCCATCTGCATGAGGAATATGTGTCTATGCTTTTCTATTTTAGTGATGTCTTTGTTTGTCTTTGTTTTCAGGTTATTTTTGCTTGCTAAAATTAATGTGGGAATATTCTCTCCTTTCTATATCCTATAATATTTTGACTAGAATTGGTGCTAACTTTTCCCTGAATCTTTGTGTAGAAGTCAGAAGTTAAGCCATGTAGCCCTTGACTTTTTTGTTGGTGGTTTTCTCTGACCAGTTGAGTATCTGTTTTGTTATGAGTCTGTTCAAATTTTCTACCTCAGTCTGTGTTAGTTCAGGTAGGTATGTATCTAGCATCTGTTCATTATTTCTAGGTTTTCAAAAAACATGGACTACAGTTAATAATAGTAACAAATCATCATTATTTTTATTTCACTTAATTCTGTTGTGACATCATCCATTTCATTTTTTATTGGTGTTACATTTTCTCTTTCTTTTCCTTTTTTTACAATTGGTTTAGTGATTCCATAAATATTCAAAAAACCAACTTCTAGTATTATTGATTCTTCCAATGATTCTTCAGTTTTGTGTTTAACTTACTTTTGCTAAATTCTTTATTATTACTTTTGTTTTTTGTTTTTTGATGCTTTTAGGCGTATGTTGTTGCTCTTTTTCCAATCGTTGGAGATGTTGGGTTAAGATGCTGATATTGATTCTTTTTTTCTTTTTTTGGTGTGTGTATTTATTGCTATAAATTGCCTTTTGAGCACTCACTGCTTTTGCTTTGTCCCCAAAGATTTTTGTAGGAGATTTGCCCAATGAAATACATTGTTTGATTTCTTGACTGCTGTTTCCAAGGGTGTTCATTTTGGATCAAAATAAAATGAAATTATTGACAAATTCAATGTTTTCTCCATTTATCATGATGTTGCTGACTGGTCTAATTGTGCGGATTTTGTTTTCTTTACATTGAGGTTCAAGTCATACTGAAGGCTATGTTGTTGTTGTTATTAACTACCACCGAGTCAGCTTCCGACTCATAGTGACCCCATGTACAAAGTAACAAAACTGCCTGGTCCTGTGCCAACCTCACCATCCTTGTTATACCTGAGGCCATCGTTGCAGCTACTGTGCCAGTCCATCATGCTGAAGGCCTTCCTCTTTTTTGTTGACCCTCCAATTTACCAAGCATGCTATCCTTCTCCAGAGAATGGTCCCTTATGACACCATAGCTAAAGTAGGGGAGACGAAGTCCAGCCATTCTTGCTTCCAAGGAGTATTCCAGCTGCACTTCTTTCAGGACAGATATGTTAGCTCTTTTGGTAGTCCATGGTACTTTCAGTATCCTTTGCCAATACCACAACTCAAAAGCATCAGCTCTTCTTCAGTCTTCCTTATTCATTGTCAAGTTCTCATATGTGTATGAGGCAATTGAAAACACCATAGCTTGAATTAGGCACACCTTAATCTTCAAGGAGACATCTTTGATGTTCATCACTTGAAAGAGGTCTTTTGCAGCAGATTTTCCCAGTGCAATACAGCATCTGATGCCTTGACTGCTACTTTCATTGGTGTTGATTGTGGAACAAAATAATATGAAATCTTTGACAACTTCAATCTTTTCTCTATTTACTGTGATGGTGCTTAGATTGATCCAGTTGTGAGGATTTTCATTTTCATTATGTTAAGCTGTAATCCATATGGCAGACTGTAGTCTTTAATCTTCACCAGTAAGTATTTCAAGTCATCCTCATTTTTAGCAAGCAAAGTTGTGTGGTCTGCATATTTCAGGTTGTTAATGAGTCTCCTTCCAATCCAGATGACACATTTGACTTCATATAGTCCAGCTTCTCAGATTATTTTTTCAGGATACAAATTGGATAAGTATGGCGAAATGATACACCTCTGGCACACTCTCTTCTCAATTATAAACCATGCAGTATCCACTTTGTTCTTTTCAAATGACAGCCTCCTGGTCTGTATAGAGACAATGAAGTGTTCTGGAATTCCCATTCTTCTCAATGTTATCCATAATTTGTTATAATATAATGTTTTTGCATAGTCAATAAAATACAAGTAAACTTCTTTCTAGTATTCTTTGTGTTCAGCCACAACTGATCAGACATAAGTAATGATATCCCTCATTCCACATCCTCTTCTGAATCCAGCTTGCATTTCTGGAAGTTCTTTGTCAATATACTGTTGCAACATTTTTTGAAAGATTTTACTTGTGTGTGATATTAATGATATTGTTCAATATTTTACACATTCTGTGGGATCACCTTTCTTTGGAATGGGTACAAATATGGATCTCTTCCAGTAAGTTGGCTAGGTAGCTGCCTTCCAAATTTTGTCGCACAGATGAGGAAGTGCCTCCATTGTGGCATCTTCTTGTTGAAACATCTCAGTGGGTATTCCATCAATTCCTGGAGCCTTGTTCTTTGCCAGTTCCTTCAGTGAAGCTTCTACTTCTTCCTTCAACACCATTGGTTCTTGATCACATGAAATAGATGAACTTCCACCAATTCTTTTTGGTACAGTGACTCTGCATTCCATCCATCTTCTTTTGATGTTTCCTGAGCCATTCAGTATTTTGCCCATAGAATCTTTGAACATTGCAACTCAAGGCTTGAATTTATTTTTCGACTCTTTCAGCTTGAGAAATGCTGTGTATGTTCTTCCCTTTTGGTTTTCTAACTCCAGGTCTTTGCATAATTCTTTGTAATAATTGGGTTTGTCTTCTCGAGCTGCTCTTTGAAATTTTCTTTTCAGCTCTTTTATCTTGTCATTTCTTCCATTTACTTTAGCTACTCTCCATTCCAGGGCAAGATTCAGAGTCTCTTCTGACATCCATTTTGGTCTTCTCTTCCTTTCCTCTTTTTAATGATCTTTTGCTTTCTTCATGGATGATGTTCTTGACATCATCCCACAATTCCTCTGGTTTTTGGTTGCTATTCTTTAGATGATCTCTAAATTCATGAGGGATATTATCAAGGTCATATTTTGGCTCTCATGGACTTGTTTTAATTGTCCTCAGCTTCAACTTGAAGTTGCATATGAGAAGTTGAAGATTTTTTCTACAGTCAGCTCCTGGTCCTGTTTTGGCTAGAGATACCTATTTTCCACAGATGCAGTCTATCTAATTCCTGTGTACTTCATCTGGCAAAGACCACATGTATAGATGTCATTTGTGTTGTTGAAAAGGGGATTTGCAATGAATATATCATTGCTCTTGCGAAATTGTTTCAAATGGTATCCAGCATTATTTCCATCACCAAGGTCATATGTTCCAACTACTGGTGATTCTTCTTTGTTTCCCACTTTTGCATTCCTATCAACAATGATAATCACCACATCTTAATTGCATGTTTGGTCAATTTAAGACTGCAGAAGTTGGTAAAAATTTTCAGTTTCCTCATCTTTGGCTTTGGTAGTTGGTGTGCAAATTTGAATAATAGTAGTATTAACTGGTCTTCCTTGAAGATGTATGGATATTATCCTATGACTGATGGCATTGTACTTCAGGATAGATCTTGAAATATTCTTTGTGATGATGAATGCAATGCCATTCCTCTTCAATTTGTCATTCCTGGTATAGTAGATTTTATGGTTGTCTGATTCAAAATGGCCAAAAAACAATCCATTTCAACTCTCTAATACCTGGGATATCAAACTTTATGTGTTCCAGTTCATTTTTGACAACTTCCAATTTTTTCTACATTCATACTTTGTATATTCCATTTTCTGATTATGAATGGATGTTTACAGCTGTTTCCTCTCATCTTGAGTTGTGCCACATCAAGCAATGGAGGTCTCAAAAGCTTTACTTTATGCACATCATTAAGATTACCTCTACTCTGAAGAGTACTCCCCCAATCATATTTTGAGTGCCTTCTGATATGAGGGGCTTTTCTTCCAGCACTATATCAGATAATATTTCAGAGCTATTCATAAACTCTTTCAGTAATATATCAGACAGTATTTCATTGCTATTCATAAGATTTTCACTGGCACATTCTTTGAGAAG
>NW_006922173.1:1109294-1110934 GCF_000298275.1 Orycteropus afer afer
TCTGGTCATTATGGAGTTTTTGGATTTTGTTCCATGTTTTCCCTCCCACTCTATCAAGGATCTCCAGATTTTATCCTTTCCTGAGTGGTTGGCATTGATAGCCAAGCATCATCTAGTTCTTCTGGTCTTGAGGGCCATTGTGTCCTATGGCCGATTGCTTCCAAATGTCCTCCCCTCACTTTTTTTGCATTCTTCTTCACTTCTGATGTTAGAAGACCTTTAGCTGCATCTTAGATGGACACTTGAAAGATTTTAAGACCTCAGTCACTACTCACCAATGTAGGATGTGGAACAGGGCTTTTATGTATTTTGTTGTGCCAATTGAGTTTGGGGTCCCCCAGTACTATGGTCCTGAGATGGTAGATCTATTGGATCTCTATCCCATAATGTCTGGTTGTCTGTGAGGGATTACTCTGTGTCTGTCTTCTATTTTTTTGTAAGGACTGCAGGTATTTTGTATCACTGGTGTCTGTGCAAGCCTCAGCTGAATATATCCTTAGTGTAGAGTATACTTCTGTTCAATCACCCCCATCCAATCATCTCAGGTGTTTATGTGTTTATTTGTAGCCTGGTGTTTGGTGTTAATGTCAATGCAGTATTGTGGACACATTGGTTGGTATTAGCATCTGTTGTCTATCTCTTATGTGTACAATTCGGTGTCCTCCCATTTCCTAATGTTATCATGGTGGTCACAATCCTTCCCATATATCCCTTCCCCTTCCTATGTCAGAGTGTAAGCACCAACAAGCCCAAAATTACTCCCTCCCCTTCCCTTCCTCATCCTGGTAACCTACTAAGTGAGTTCCTTTCCCCAAGCAAACCTTTCTTTGTCTTTTTACAGTAACGGGCTCATGCAGTACTTGGCTGTCTGGGATTGACTTATTTCACTCAGCATAATGTCCTCCAGGTTCATCCACATTGTGAGATGATTCTTGTATCCCTCATTGTTCTTTAATGTAGCATAGTATTCCATTGTGTGCATATACAATAATTTGGTTCTCCACTCATCCATTGATGTGCATTTAGATTGTGTCCATCTCTTTGCTATAGTGAATTGTGCTGCAGTGAACACAGGTGTACATATATTTGTTCATGCACTGTCTCTTACCTCTTTAGTATATATTCCTAGTAATGGAATTGCTGGGTCAAATGGTACTTCTATTTTCAGTTTTTTAAGGAAACGACATACCATTTGCCACAATGGTCATACCATTTTACAGTCCCACCAGCAATGTACAAGAGTTCTAATCTCTCTGCAACCTTGCCAGCATTTATTATTTTTGACCCATTGAACTTCGCTATTATTGCAGGAGTGAAATGATATCTCATTTTTGTTTGGATTTACATCTCTCTAATAATTAAGGATCACAAGCAATTCCTCATGTGTTTGTTGGCTGTTTGTATATATCTTCTTTGGTGAAGTGTCTGTTCAAGTCTTTTGCCCATTTATGAATTGGGTTATTTGTCTTTTTGGTGTTAAAGTGTTTAAGTTTTCTATAGATTTTGGAGATAAGTTCTTCATCAGATATGTCACAGGTAAATATTTTCTCCCAATCGGTAAGTTCTCTTTTTACCCTTTTGACGAAGTCTTTCAATGCACATAAGAATTTAATTTTTAAAAGGTCCCAGTCATCTAGCTT
>NW_006922173.1:1111295-1115530 GCF_000298275.1 Orycteropus afer afer
TCTATCTGTCTGTCATTGTACCAATACCATGGTGTTTTGAATACTGTGGCTGTATAGTAGTAGTTCTTAAGATCTGGGAGTTTGAGACCTCCTGCTTTGTTTTTCTTCTTGAGAAGTGCTCTGCTTATCCGAGGTCACTTTCCTTTCCATATGAAATTAGTAATTACTTTTTCCATGTCCTAAACAAATTTTATTGAAATCTGGATCGGGATGGTATTAAATGTATAGATTGCTTTAGGTAGTATTGACATTTCCACAATATTTAGTATACCTATCTATGAACAAGTTAAGTTCTTCCATTGATGTGGTGCCCTTGGTGTCTCTGATGAGGTTTATGCCTAGATATTTTATCTTTTTAGCAGCTATAGTAAATGATATCATTTCCCTTATTTCTTTATCAGAGGACTCTTTGTTGGTATAGAGGAATCCAACTGATTTTTGTATGTTGACCTTATGTGCTGCCACTCTGCTGAACCTCTCTATTAGTTCCGGTAGTTTTGTTTGTTTGTTTGTTTGTTTTTATTGAGTCCATTGGGTTTTCTACATGCAGGATCATATCATCAGCAAACACAGATAGTTTTAGTTCCTCTTTGCCAATTTGTATGTCTTTTATTTCTCTTTCTTACCTTAATACCTTGGCCAGGACTTCCAATAAAATGTTAAATAGAAATAGTGATAGAGGGCATCCTTGTCTGGTTCCCGTTCGTAAGGGGAATGCCTTGAGTCTTTTCCTTTAATAATGATGTGGCCGTTTGCTTTGCGTATATACCCTTTATTATGTTAAGGGATTTCCCTTCTATTCCTATTGTGCTGAGAGTTCTGAATAGGTATGGATGTTGGATTTTATCAAATGCCTTTTCTGCGTGGATTGATATAATCATGTTGTTGTTGTTATGTGCTGTCAAGTAGGACCCAACTCATAGCAGCCCCTCCTTGGGTTTCTGAGACAGTATAACTATGCAAGTAGATTTCCCAACCTTCCTTCCGAGGAGTGGCTGGTGGGTTTGAACCACCAGCCTCCTGGTTAACAGTCAAGTGCCTTAGTCACTACGCTACTGGAGCTCCTTGATATAATCATATGTTTCTTTTCTTTTGTTTTGTTTACGTGGTGGATTATATTGATTGATTTTCTGATGATGAACCACTCTTGTAAACCTAGTATGAATCCCACTTGTTCTGGGTCTATTAATTTTTTGATATATTGTTGGATTCTGTTGTTTTTTGGTATGTTGCTGGATTCTGTTGGCTAGGATTTTGTTAAAGAATTTTTCATCTTGGTTCATGAGGGATATTGGGCTGTAGTTTTCCTTTCTAGTGGTGTCTTTCCCTGGTTTTGGTATTAGTGTTATGCTTGCTTCATAAAGTGAGTTTAAGAAGATTCCATCTTTTTCCATGTTCTGGAACAGCTTGAGTAGCATAGGTGTCAACTCTTCTGTGAATATTTGATAGAATTCTCCAGTGAAACCATCAGGGCCAAGGCTTTTCTTTGTTGGAATTTTTTTATGACTTGTTCAATTTCTTCTTTTGTTATAGGTCTGTTCAAACTTTCTGAGTGGAATAGTTTAGGTAGGTCTTGTGATTCTAGAAATTTGTCCATCTTTTCTAGGTTCTCAAATCTATTGTAGTACAGTTTTTCATAAATTTCTCTTAGTATTTTTTTTTTATTTCAGTTGGTTCTGTTGTGATGACACCATTTTCATTTATTTTTGTGATTTGGATCTTCTCTTTCCTTTCTTTTGTCAGGTCTGCCAATAGTTTTTTGATTTTATTAATCTTTTCAAAGAACTAGCTTTTTTTTGTTGTTGATTTTTTCTATTTTTTTTTTTTTTGTTGTTGTTTCATTTATTTCTGCTCTGATCTTTATTACTTCCTTCCTTCTAGATACTGTAGGATTCTTTTGTTGTTCTATTTCTAGTTGTTGGAGTTGATGAGTTAGAGTGTTGATTTTCTTTCTTTCCTCTTTTTTGATGTGTGCATTTATTGCTAGAAACTGTCCTTTGAGTGCTGTTTTTGCTGTGTCGCATAGGTTTTAGTATGATGTATCTTCATTCTCATTTGTTTCTAGGAATTTTTTTTTTTTTTTTTTTTTTTCAGTTTTTGTATGTTCTGTTACCCACTAGTTTTGGAACAGTGAGTTATTTAGTTTCCATATGTTTGATGTTTTTTTCCTTGCTCTTCCTATTATTACTTTCTAACTTCATAGCATTGTGGTCTGAGAAGATGCTTTGTAGTGTTTCAATGCTTTTGAATTTATTGAGGCTTGTTTTATGTCCTAACATATGTTCTATTCTAGAGAAGGATCCATGTGCACTGGAAAAGAATGTGGATTTTGCTTGTGTTGGGGTGAATGCTCTGTATATGTCTATGAGGTTGAGTTGGTTGATTGTGTTGTTGAGTTCTTCTGTATCTTTGTTGAGTTTTTTGTTTTTTTTTTTTTTTTAGTTGATCGGTTCTTCTTTGAAAGTGGTATGTTAAAGTCTCCAACTACTACTATAGAGTTGTCTATTATCCCTTTTAATTCAGTTAATATTTGCTTCACGTATTTTGGAGCATTTTCATTGGGTGCATAAATATTTATTTTGTAATGTCTTCTTTGTCAATTAACCCTTTCAGCATCATATAATGTCCTTCTTTATCTCTTATGATGTTTTTCATCTTAATATCTATTTTGTCAGAAATTAATATTGTCACTTCTGCTCTTTTTTGGTTTCCATTGCCTTGGTATATTTTTTTCCATCCCTTAACTCTTAATTTGTTTTTATCTTTGTGACCAAGGTAGGTCTCTTTTAGGCAGCATAGTGATGGGTCTTCTTTTCTTATCTAGTCTGCCACTCTATTTCTCTTGATAGGTGCATTTAGTCCATTCACATTTAGTGTGATTACTGATGGGTAAGAATTGATTGCTGTCATTCTATTGTGTTTTTTTGTATTGTTGTTCATGTTTCTTTGGTCCATATACTTTTCTCTGCTGAGTTCGGTTTGTTGGTAATGCTTTTTCCCTTTGCTTCTTTTTGTTGGTTCTGTGCTTATTAAAGTTTTATGTTTTTCTTCCTTCTGGATTTGCTTAGGGAGATTGTTACTTTTCTCCGTGGTTACCTTGGAGCACATTCTCATCTCTACATTTTTAGAACAGTGAATACTGTGAAGACATTGTCCTGTTTTCCTCTCCATTTGGAAGTTTGTACATAGAAGTTTCATTCCCTCTGATAGATTAGTTGCTATTGTTGTGTGCTGATTGACTTCCTTGGTCTTTAGAGCACAATGTTTTATGGTCTTATTTTGAGTTTCTATTTCTGATTTGGTTTTAATGCTGATACCATGTATCCTGATTTTGTTGATTTCTGTTGTGGTTTCTCTATTGGAAGAATTTCCTTAAGCATTTCTTGTAAGGTTGGTCTGCTTTTTCCAAAATTCCTTAATTTCTGTTTGTCTGAGAATGCCTTGATTTTGCCCTCATATTTGATGGATAATTTGGCTGGATATAGGATTCTTGATTGGAAGTTCTTTTCCTTCAGTGTTTTATATATGCTGTCCCATTGCCTTCTTTTATCCCAGAAAGTTCTCAAAATTTTTTCTTTGCCTTTGGTTTTGAAGAGTTTGATTATAATATGCCTTGGTGTTTTTCTCTTAGGATCTATCTTGTGTGGAGTTCTATGAGCTTCTTGGACAAATATCTCTTCTTCTTTCATGATTTGGGGAAAGTTTTCTGTTAGCAGATCTTCCACAATTTTCTCATTTTTTTCACATCTTCTTGTTCTGGAATTACAATGAGTCATGTGGTTTCTTTTCATGTCATCTCTTATAATTCTTAGGTTGTCTTCATTTCTCTTAAATCTTTGTTCTGATTTTTCTTCATATAGCCTAGTGTCCAGTTATTTGTCTCTTAGTTGGTATATGCATTCTTCTGCCAGTTCTAACCTACTCTCTTGTGCTTCTGTTGTGTTGTGTAACTCTGTAATTTTGCTGTTCATCTTCTGGATTTCTAACTGCTGTTTTTGTATGAGGTCTGATTGTGCATAAATCTTATTATTTTGTTCTTGAATGATTTTCCTGAGTTGTTTCAGGGAACTGTCTGTGTTCTCCTTGTTTCCTTTTAGGGTTTCCTTAGGCTCTTGTAAAGCTATATAAACATATCTTCTAAATTTATTCTCAGATAATTCTATTACCTCCATTTCCTCCATGTTTAATGAAATCTTTTTTTGTGGTTTTGCTTCTAATGCCTTATCCTGTTTTTT
>NW_006922173.1:1116255-1118176 GCF_000298275.1 Orycteropus afer afer
CACTTTCCGTCAGGCTCAGACATATGCAAAAACCCCGCTCCTGAGGCCCCTCAGTGCCAACAAGCTGACCCGAGACAACTTCCTTGCTCTGCAATCTGCTGTGGGGGTTTATCTCTCTGGCACAGCCAACCTGCAGTGCCAGCCCCACCATCCTAGACCATGATCCACCTCAGGAGTGCCTCTGTGGGTCCACCCACCCACAGTGCCAAAGATCCATTTGGTTTCAGCAGCAATGGAGTTGGGAGAGTGCTTGCTAGTAATCTGTGGTCCCAATATTACTGACAAAGTCAAGCACAGGCTGCTTAGTGCCACTAAGCTGACCTAAGAATACTCGGTGACCCTCTGTGGGGGTACATCCCCAGGCTCACCCTCCTGCAGCACCAGTGGACTCTCTTCTTGGGTTTCAGCAGCATTGGATGTGCCCATTTGCACCTAGGCAACAGAAGTTACCAATAAAATCATGTGCTAAAAGTAGATACTTGAGGTGATCACTGGTATGCTGGAGTGGTCACTGGTATTCTGGTGTGGTTTGTCTTCTGCCTTAACCCAGGGAGGTCTCAGATGGCTGTTCTTGCTTGCCAGTGGCTCCCCCAGGGAAGTCTCCAATGGCCTTTCTTGGATGCCTGTCAACACTCTGCAGTATTGATCTTTTTTTTTTTTCCCCCCTGTACCTTTCTCCTCTCTCATTTTACTCCTCTGAGTTTGGTGCACTCTGACTCAGTGAGTGGTTCAGAGCACCAGAATCCCTAATTCAAACTGCTGTACCTAGTTTTTCAAGCACTAAGATGCTAGAAGGAAATAGTGTGGTGATTATTGATGAGTATCCATTTGAAATCCCCCAGCTGCCTAATTACTTGACTGCTGTTTCCATGAGTATTGATATTATGGATCCAAATAAAATGAAATCTTTGAAAAATTAAATCTTTTCCTCATTTATTGTGATGCTACTTATTAGTCCAGGTTTGAAGATTTTCATTTTCATTAAGTTGTTAATGAGTCTTCCTCCAATCCTGATGCCACATTCTTCTTCATATAGTCCAGCTTCTCAGATTACTTGCTCAGCATACAGATAGAATATGAATGGTGAAATGATACAACACTGATACACACTCTTCCTGATTTTAAACCTGCCATTATCCCCTTGCTCTGTTTGAATAACTGCCTCAGATCTATGTACAGGTTCCTCATGAGCACAATCAAGTGTTCTGGAATTCCCATTATTCACAAAGTTATTCCTAATTTGTTATGATCCACACAGTCAAATGCTTTTTCATAGTTGATAAAACACACACAAACATCTTTTTAGTAATCTTTGTTTTCAGCAAGATCAATTTGACATCAACAATTATTTCCCTTTTTCTACATCCTTTTCTGAACCCAGGTTGAATTTCTGGAAGTGCTCTGTTAATATACTGCTGCAATGATTTTTTTAAAAGTTATATTCAGAAAAATTTTACTGATGTGGGATATTAATGATACTGTTTGATAATTTCCATGTTCGGTTGTTTCAACTTTCTGTGGAATAGATAAAAATATGGATCTCTTTCAGTCAGTTGGCCATGTAGCTGTCTTCCAATTTACTTGACATAGATGGGTATATGCCTCCAGTGCTGCATCCACTTGTTGAAACATTTTTATGAGTATTCCATCAATTCCTGAAGCTTTGCTTTTCATCAGTTGCTTCAGTGCACCTTTAACTTCTTCCTTCAATGTCATTATTACTGATTATGATATGTCTTGGTGATTTTCTTTTAGAATATAGCCTGTTTGGAGTTTGTTGAGATTTTTGAATGCGTATGTTTTCATCTTTCATCATAGTAGGGATATTCTCTTTCAATAAATCTCTGACAATTTTCTCTATGTTTTTCTTTAGTCTCTTCCTGTTCTGGAATTCCAATTAGATATGTTATTCTTCTTGATT
>NW_006922173.1:1119329-1120238 GCF_000298275.1 Orycteropus afer afer
AAAAAAAAAAAAAAACAGGGAAGGGAAGGAAAATAAAAGAAAATTGAGGGGACAGAATATCTGTGCAATGCTCCTGCTGGCCAAATAAGTAGCAGAGGTCAGAGCATCTGGTCCTAGAGGGATATCCTATTGTTTGAGGGAACAACTTGAGCAGAGTGAATAGACCCATAAAGAGTTCCTGTTGGCCCAAAACATGGCTAGGACCAGTGTACCTAGTTATAGGAGTTCCTTCCAGACTAGAAAGTGGCTAGGAGCAGAACACTGGTTCAGGAAGGAAATCCTCCTTGCATAGAAGATAGGTGGGGATAAGGGATGGCTGCATTTCCAGTCACCAAGTAGATGTGGGAAATAAGATGAATATCTGAATATCTAATCTTTCTGCTTACCAGCTACTGTTGTGGGTGCCTATGCTGTCTTCAGCAAGTTGAGCTGGTTATCAGGCTGCTGCCACAATCAGTACTTAAAAATTCAAAAAGGCCATTCTGCCAGGTCAGTGGATAGTCCACAGCTCCCTTTATCTCCTTTTTTACTGTTTCCATTCAGTTTCCTCTTCTGTCATTATTTCATACACTTCTTTATCCTTTCTTTCTAAGCTCAGAGTTCCAGGATTATCATTTGTATCTGTTTCATTTCATTTCTTGTTTCTTTGTTGTAGAGGGTCTGAGTGGCTTATTGGCCTATTCTGCCATTTTGCCAGAAGTCAAATATACCTCTAGAGATCAGAATGTTCCCTCCCTCCAACCTCAGAAGGAAGGTTGGGCAATCTACTTCTATAGTGATACTGCCTTGGAAACCCGAGGAGGAGTCACTATGAGTCGAGTTCAACTTGACAGCACATAAGAACAACAAGAGCACCAACCTGGAAACTCCTTCCATTATTTTTTCTGATGCCTAAATTATCAAAGTTTG
>NW_006922173.1:1121278-1126288 GCF_000298275.1 Orycteropus afer afer
AAGGACTGCCAGAAGAATGAACAAATTTGTCTTGTAAAATGTATGCACTCCTTAGGACAATCAACAATATATGAGTTCAAAATGAAAGCATTTGTCCAAGGATATAACTCAGAAGAGAGGAAGGGATAGATAAGAAGAACAAATGAATATAATAAACACAGGAAGAAAGTGGAAAAGGGGATGTTACATTTGGGGCTTGTAATCAACACCACTAAAATGGATTTAAATATTATAGTTATTTAGTATAGAAAGGAAAATGTACTGTGTCTTTAGTAAGGTAAATACACGGAGAAACAAACAATATATTTGAAATGTATCACTGTTCTTACAAAACTACAACTCATAATTTTAGAAGATGTAAAAAGAAAATCTTCAGAAGTAGATGAAACAATGTTACATTTTGATACTGGCATAGATCAAGATGAAAAAAATTCAATTGAAGATGGGGAAGATGCTAATGAATAGATAATATATAGTGAAGAGATGAAAATAGAGTTTAAGGTTGACAGTTTCTGTGAGCTGTATCTGTGAGCAGTATCATTAATATTTAATTAACATTTAATTATTAATTTTTAAATCTTAATACTATGCAAAATAATGATTTGTCAGAATCAATTTCCCTTCTTTTATTATATATATATATATATATATATATAAAATAAAACACCCTTTGTTTTATTTGCTCATTAACACATTTTTTTCAGCTTATAATATACACCAGAGTTGTTCTGTTTGTTATTTGATATGCCTACCTTGATCCCCACTTAAAACCTAATCAAACCAATTTGCCATTGAGTCACTCATGGTGACTCCATGTGTGCAGAGCACAAATATCCACAGGGTTTGCAGGGCTGTGAAGCAGAAGCAGATGGCCCAGACTTTCCTCTGAAATGCCTCTGGGTAGGTTCAAACCACCAATTTTTTGGTTAGTATCTGAGCATTTAACTAATTGTGCTACCCGAGGAATGCTACAGATTCATTTATCCACCATAAAATGCCCTGTTCTCCCTCCATATATATTTTTTATCCATCCCTGAATTCCTGGCAACCACTGGTCTTTACTTTTCTATAGTTTTGCATTTTCCAAAATGTCCTATATTTGGAATCATACAGTATGTAGGTTTTTACAAAAACTTTTTTCACAAACTTTTTTCACTTAGATATATGAACTTAAAATCCCTCTATGGTTTTTTGTATCTTTATAGGTCATTTATTTTTATCATTAAAGATGATTCATTGCATGGATGTAATCACAGATTTTTAATGCAGTCATTTATTGAAGGGCATTTTGGCAGCTTCATGTCTTGACAATTATGAATAGAATTACTATAAAAGATGTGGGCATTTTTTTTCCTTTGGGCATATGTTTACAGCTTATTTGGGAGAATATCTAGGAATTGTATAATAGGACTATGTTCATCTTTGTAATAAACTGCCAAACTGTCTTCCAAAGTGATTGTACAATTTTGTGTCCTCACCAGCAGTCAATGAGAAGTCTTCCTGCTCCATATCCTCACCAGTGTCTGGTGAGTTTTGGATTTTACTCATTCTAACAGGTGCATCCAAAACAAAATAAAATCATTGCCCTTGAGTCAATTCTGACTCATAGCAAATCTGAGTAGAACTGCCCCACAGGGATTCCAAGACTGAAAATCTTTACAGAAGGAGAATGCTACATCTTCAGCCTGCAGAACAGCTGGTGGAACAGAACCACCAACTTTTTGGTTAACTGTCAAGTGTTTAACAATTGTGACACCAGAGCTAATTATAGTAACATAAACCAAATGCCATAGAGTCAATTCTAATTCTTAGTAATCTTATAGGACACAGTAGAACTGTCCTATAGGGTCTCCACTTCTGTAAATCTTTATGGATGCAGACTGTCTGATCTTTCTTCTTTGGAGCAGCTGGGGGACTTATGCTGTCATCCTTTTGATTACCAACCCAATACTTTAACCACAGAGACACCAGAGCTATTAATAAGAATATAGTGGTATCTAATGATGTACAAGTCACCACTCATCTGTCAATTTGTCATAAAGTGGTGGCTTGGGTGTTGCTGTGAGGTTGGAGGCTATGCCATGGGTATTTCAAGAATCAGCAGGATCACCCGTCATTGACAGGTATCTGCGGATCTTCCAGACTAAGATGGACTCGAAAGAAGGAAGGGCCACCCACTTCTCAAAGAATTGGCCAATGAAAACCTTATGAATAGTGGTGGAACACTGTCTGATATATTACTGGAAAACTTTATGAATAGTCCTGAAACATTGTCTGATACAGTGCCAGAATTTGAGCCCTAAAACATGGAATGCAGTACAGATATGACTGTTGCCTACTCAGAATGGAGATGACTTTAATATGTGGATGGAGTAAAGCTTTTGGGACCTTCATTTGCTGATGTGTAACAACTCAAGATGAGAAGAAACAACTGTAAATATCCATTAACCCTTGGAACATGGAAATTACAAAGCATGAGTGCAGGAAAATTATAAGTTGTCAAAAATGAAATGGAATGCATAAAGATCCATATCCTAGGCATTAGGGAGCTGAAATGGACTGATTTTGGCCATTTTGAATAGACAATCATGTGATCTACTATGCCAGGAATGACAAATTGAAGAAGAATAGGATGGCATTCATCATCACAAGGAATGTTTCAAGATCCATCCTAGAGTATAATGTTGTCAGTGATAGAAAATATCTATGGGCCTACAAGGAAGACCAGTTAATGCTACCATTATTAAAATTTATTCACTAACCACCAAAGCCAAAGATGAGGAAATTGATGATTTTTACCAATTTCTGCAGTCTGAAATTGACCGCATATGCAATCAAGATGTGTTGCTTATCACTGGTGATAGGAATTTAAAAGTTGGAAACAAAGAAGAATCATCAATATTTGGGAAATATGGTTTTGGTGATAGAAATAATGCTGGAGATTGCATGATAAATTTTTCAAGACCAACAAATTCATTGAAAATAACTTTTTCAACAAAATAAATGGCAGCTATATACGTGGACTTTGCCAGACAGAGTACACGGGAGTCAGATCAACAAAATCTTTGGAAAGAGGCAATGGAGAAGCTTGTATCTTCAAGCAAAACAAGACCAGGAGCTGACTATGGAACAAACCATCAACTTCTTATATGCAAGTTCAAGTTTAAGCTGAAAACAATTAAAACAAATCCATGAGAGCCAAAAATATGACCTTGATTATATTCCTTCTGAATTTAGAAATCATCTAAAGAATAGATTTGATGTATTGAACACCAATGACCAAAAACCAGAGGAATTGAGGGATGATATCAAAAACATCATCCATGAAGAAAGTAAAAGGTCATTAAACAGACAAGAAAGGAAGAAAAGACCAAAATGGATGTCAGAAGAAACTCTGAAACTTGCCCTTGAATGGAGAATAGCTAAAGCAAATGGAAGAAATGACAAGATAAAAGAGCTGAACAGAAGATTTGAAGGAGCAATTTGAGAAAACAAATTAAAATATTATAATGAAATGTGTGAAGACCTGGAGTTAGAAAACTGAAAGAGAAGAATATACTCAACATTACTCAAACTGAAATAACTGAGGAAAAAACTCAAGCCTCCAGTTGCAATATTGAAATATTCTATGGGCAAATTTTGAATGATTCACGAAACATCAAAAAAAGATGGAAAGAATACACAGAGTCAGTCTATCAAAAAGAGTTGGTTGATGTTAATCTATTTCAGGAAGTGGCATATGATCAAGAACTGATGGTACTGAAGGAAGAAGAAGAAGCTGCACCAAAGGAGTTGGTGATAAATAAGTCTTCAAGAATTGACAGAATATCCATTAAGATGTTTCAACAAATGAATGCTGTGCTGGAGGCACTCACTTGTCTATGCCAAGAAATTTGGAAGGCAGCTACCTGGTCAATTGATTGGAAGAGATCAATATTTGTACTCATTCCAAAGAAAGGTGATCCCACAGAATGCAGGAGCTATCAAACAATATCATTAACATCACACACATGTAAAATCTTCCTGAATATAATTAAAAAAAAAAAATGCAGCAGTATATTGACAAAAATTCCAGCAATGCAAGCTGGATTCAGAAGAGGGCATAGAATGAGTGCTATAATTACAGATGTCAGACGGGTCTTGGCTACCAGCAAAGAATACTACAAAGATGTTTTCTTGTGTTTTATTGACTATGAAAAATCTTTCAATTGTGTGGATCATAACAAATTATGGATAACATTGAAAAGAATAGGAATTCCAGAACACTAAATTGTGCTCATGAGAACCTGTACATAGACCAAGAAGCTGTCTTTCAAACAGAACAAGGTGACATTGCATGGTTTAAAATCAAGAAAGGAGTGTATCAGGATTGTATCTTTTCATCATACTTATTCAATCTATATGCTGGCAAATAATCTGAGAGCTTGTATGATGAAGAGTGTGGCTTCCAGATTGGAGGAAGACTCATTAACAACCTGTGATATGCAGATGACAGAACTTTGCTTGCTGAAAGTGAAGATGACTTGAAGAACTTACTGACAAAGATAGAAGTCTGCAGTCTGCAGTTTGGATTACATTTCAACATAAAGAAAATTAAAATCCTTGCAACTGGAACAATAAGCAGCATCACTACAAATGGAGAAAAGAATGAAGTTGTCCAAGACTTCATATTACTTTATTCCATAGTCAACACCAATGGAACCAGCAACCAAGACATCAGACAACGTATTGTACTGGGAAAATCTGCTGCAAAAGACATCTTTAAGGCTCTGAAGAACAAAGATGTCTCTTTGAAGACTAAGGTATGCCTAATTCAAGCCATGGTATTTTCAATCAACTAATGTGCATGTGAGAGCTGGACAATGAATAAGGAAGACTAAAGAAGAACTGATGCTTTTGATTTGTGGTGTTGGCAAAGGCTACTGAAGTACCATGTACTGCTATAAGAATTAGCAAATCTGTCCTGGAAGAAGTGCAGCCGGAATGTTCCTTAGAAGTGAGAATGGCCAG
>NW_006922173.1:1126703-1127623 GCF_000298275.1 Orycteropus afer afer
ATATTTACCACCTAAATTATTCTAGCTTCTTCCAAGTTTATCTGTGAACTCTCACTCCAAAAGTGACAAACATGGCTCTTGTTATTCACCACACATTTATTTAACTGTAAATTAACAGTAGTGTGCATGTATATTATCAGAGTTTTTAACCACAACCACTGAGAAACATTTGTATGTACATTTTTAATACAGTTAGATTGTATTGTCACATACTAAATTACATCCTGTGAACTCCTTACTTCCCAAGAGATTTTAAATGTGTACCTTAGGGCAAAATACTATACAAACAATACAAATATCAGTTGTCGCCAGAGTTTCAAGAGGTAAGTTTTTAGGAATAAATAATGAAGCAAAGGATATTTTAGGTTAATGAAACTATTCAGTATGGTACTGTAATGATAGCCACATGATGCTGTGCATTCACCTAAAAAAGTCAAATTTTAGAACAATATTTTGATTACTATTAAGATGGTATAAGTTTTCCTCTACTTTATGTTTATTGTAGTTGCATCTTCACAATTAAAATTTGGGGTACTTCTGGAAAAGATATAGTGTGTCTTGTTGATTTATCCAAATGACAAGGTTGTCTCTTATTTGGTATATTTTGATAAATCTCATTTAATATGATTATTGATAAAGCTGAGTGAGTATCTTTCTTATTAATAACACAATTGTTTTCTTTTGTTACTCTTTTTCTTTAATTTTTGTTTGTTTGTTTATTTCCATTGGCTTTGTTATGTTATTGTCTTCTTTGGCTTTAATTAAACTTTAATTCTATATGATTCTTTTTTCTAATCTTTCATAGCGTATCAGTTATGCTTCTTTATTAATTTTTCTACTGCTTGAGAGAAAATGTGCACTAAATAATTCTGTCTTACCTGAGATTACCTTCAAATAACTCTACAGTAGTTCACATAGAG
>NW_006922173.1:1131428-1135057 GCF_000298275.1 Orycteropus afer afer
GGCACATAACAACAACAACATATATAAAGAAGACTTGAAGCACTTACTGATGAAGATCAAAGACTACAGCCTTCTGTATGTGATACACCTGAGCATAAAGAAAACGAAAATACTCACAGCTAGACCAATAAGCAACATCACAATAAAAGAAGAAAACATTAATATTGTCAAGGAATTCATTTCATTTGGATCCACAATCAATACCCATGGAAGTAATCAAGAAATCCAATGATTCATTGCGTTGGACAAATCTACTGCCAAGGATCTCTTTTCAAAGTGTTTAAAAGCAAAGATGTCACTTTGAAAAATAAAGTGTTCTTGACCCATGACATATTTTTTTCAGTAGCCTCATACTCAGGTGGACAATGAATAAGGAAGATCAAAGAAGAATTGATGTCTTTGATTGTAGTGTTATTGAAGAATACTGAATGTGCCATGAACTGCTAGAAGAAGTAACAAATCTGTCTTGGAGGAAGTAGAGCTGGAATATTCCTCAGAAGTGAGAATGACCAGACTTTTTCTCTCATATTTTGTTCATAGTTTCAGAGAGGAATAGTCCCTGGAGACTAAAATCATGCTTGATAAAATAAAGAGCCAGTGGAAATGGTGAAAACCCTCAACGAGATGGATTGACACAGTGGCAGCAACAATGAGCTCAAGCACAGCAGTGGTTGTGACAGTAGCACAGGGCCAGGCAGTATTTCATTCTGTTCTACATGAGGTCGCCATGAGTCAGAGCTGACTAGACAGCATCAAACAAAATGACATTTATCTTTTGGTAATCTTCTAAACTATATATTCCATCACTGAACTTAGTTTCCTTCAAGAGTGCAGATTTCATGGACAGTCTCCATTATGAATTCTCACCAAGAGTGTCCCATGTTTTGTTCATGAATCTTGCCTCCCATGAGGATGAGACATTGATATTTAGCTCCTAGAGCTTTACAGATGGTTCCTAGGAAAATAATAACACCAATGTTGTATAATTATCTGGATATTTGCTTTCTACACTGATATTTTGCTTTTATTCCAACTAATCTATTAATTGAAAACATTAGAAATATGATATTCATCCAGTGTTTATGTGTGTGTGTGTGTGTGTTTTTCCTGTGACAGTATACCTAGATAGTCAATATACAAAAAACACAAATATAAAGCCCATACAGATACTTGTTACAAAAGGACTATTTTATGAACATTTGAATAATTATTACATTTATTTCTACTTCATTAAAATTGTTTATTCTTGTATAAATTACTCAGTTATTGTATGGTTCACAATTCTTCCCTCCAGAGTATAAGGTCGGGGTTTTTTTAAAATATATATATATATACCTTCTATGTAATATGTCGGAAGGAAGTTTGGGCAATCTACTTCTGTAGTGATATTGCCTCACAAACCCAAGGAGGGATTTCTATGAGTCAGATCTGACTCTACTGGCAGTGAGTTTGGTTTGGTTGATATAATATATATCACACTACTTTGCAAAAAAAAAACAACTTACTCTAATCATAAATTGTTACTACAAGGAGGTCCAGAGGCCCAATCCTTACTGTTGCCTTTCTTATGTATTATGATATGCTGTTTTAGGAGGACACTTCAGAGAAAATAAGAATTTAAAATCTGGGACTTCCCTCTCCTCATTCCTTCAATTACCTTTCTGTTTGTCTGACTTCTTAAGCTGCAGAACTCTATTTTCCAGGTATACTTTCTTCCCCTTATTCTCAAGATATGTAGAAACTTTAAGGAGCATTACTCTGTAGTCATAATTGCTATTATACTCTTCACCACTAATGTTCTGATATTACCATCTAAGTTTTATGTCCCTGTGAACTACCTATACTCACAGCTAGACCAATATGCTAGTCTATGGGGCATGGGTTACTTATATTAGCTGTGCAATAGTTCATTACCCTACCTTTCCTTGTTATTGTAAAAGGCAAAATAAGCCTCTGGATGAAGAAATTGAAGTTTTTTGTTTTGTATTTTACCAGCTTCTATATCCTGAAATTGAACAAGCATGCAATCAATGTGTTGATAATTATTAGTGATTAGAGGGCAAAAAGGTGGAAACAAAGAAGAATCATTGATAGTTGGAAAATATGGCCTTAGTGATGGAAATAACGCCAGAGATTGCATGATAAAATTTTGCAAGACCAATGAATTATTCACTGCAAAGACTTTTTTTTTCAACATAAACAGCAGCTGTATTACATGGACCTCCACAGATGGAATACACAGGAATCAGATCAACTACATCTGTGGAAAACAGCAAAGGAAAAGCTCAATATCTTAAGTCAAAACAATGCCAGGAACTGACTGTGCAACTGACCATCAATTGCTGGTATACAAATTCAAATTGAAGCTGAAAAAAAAAATTAAATAATTACACAAAAGTACAACCTTGACTATATCCCACTTGAATGTAGGCACCATTTAAAGAATAGACTTGATACATTGAACACCAATGACTGAAGACCAGACTAGTTGTGTGATGACATCAAGAACATCATACATGAAGGAAGCAAAGAGTTGTTAAAAAGACAGGAAAAGAAAAAAAAAAAAAAAGATGTCAGAACAGATTCTGAAATTGCTCTTAAATGAATAAGTATGACCAAAGAAGAGTTGATGCCTTTGACGTGTGGAATTGGAGAAGAACACTGAAAATACCCTGGACTTCCAGCAGAATGAACAAATCTGCCTTGGACGAAGTGCAGCTGGAATGCTCCTTGGAAGTGAGAATGGCCAGACTTTGTCTTGCCTACATTGGTCACATTGTCAGAAGGGACCATTCCCTAGGGAAGGATACCATGCTCGGTGAAATAAAAGGTCAGTGAATAAGGAGAACACCCTCATCGAGACAGATTGACCAGTGAGTACAACGAAGAGCTCAAGCATGGGATTGTGAGAATGGCATAGGAACAGGCAGTGTTTCATGCTGTTGTACACAGGGTTGCTATGTGTTGGAGCCAACTTGACATCACCTAACAACAACAAAAACAACAAACGTTTCCCATTCTTATCCCTAGAAACTGAGATTAGTAACAATGCATGGCAAAGGGAGGTTAAGTTTGGAGATGGAATTAAAGTTATTAATTATCTATTCCTCAAGTAGGAAGATTATCCTCAACTATCCAAGTGGATGCAATCTTACCAAGTGAATCCTTAAAGAGACAGAGGTAAGAAGAGAAAAATCAGAGAGAGATCTAACTGTAGAAAAGGTAGAGGAATATGATGTGTGAAGAATCCGACCAGCCATTGCTAGCTTTGAAAATGGGGGACGTAGACCACAAGCCAAGGAACATGGTATTCTAGAAACAGAAGTGGCCCTCAGTTGACAATGCCCATTGTAAAAATGTGGACCTCAGTCCTACAACTTCAGGAAACTGAATTCTGACCTCAACCTGGATGAACAGTTAAAGGATTCATGCCTAGAACTTCCAGAAACATTCACAGACCTTCTTTTACCTTGATTTTAGTACAGTGAGACTCTTACTGAATTTCTGACCTACAGACTATGAGGTAACTACATTTGTGTGGTTCTAAGCCTCTTAAGTTTCCAGCATTTTGTTTTTAAGTAATATACTTAATTTTTATAATCAGGGTTTAAATAGTTTACAAATATATT
>NW_006922173.1:1135302-1138674 GCF_000298275.1 Orycteropus afer afer
TTCTATCTTTTCTCCCTAGAAGCTTTATTTTTTATTTTATTTGATTATTTTTCTGCCTTTATGGCTTTCAATTTCACTAGAATTTTATGGACAATGCTTTTCACTTAGTGTGCACTTTCAGGGTTAGAATTTATTATTTTAATTCTGGAAAAAATTCAGTTAATCCCTACTTACATATAAAATGTCTATCATTCTCTGCATTTTGCTGTTCCTTTGAATACTATATTGGAATTCGGAGATGTATTGAAACTTCTCAAATACGTTCTTCCTATTATATATTGCTTATTCACATTTTTAACTCTCTTTATTATCCACTGTACAAAGTGAAACTTTCAGCTTTTTGTTTGTTTGTTTGTTTAAAGTTTAATGCATTTTAAAGGAGTTCTGACAGCACAATTCCTAAGGCATCTGACTGCTCAGCAGAATATTGGTGGTTCAAACCCACCAGCCACTCCTTGGAAGCAAGACTGGGCAATCTACTTATATAAAGATTTACCACTGTAGAAAACCAGTGGGGGTTTCTGTCAGTAGGAATCAACTCAATGGCAGTGATTTTGGTTTTTTTTTTTTGGATAACACATTTTAAGTGATAAAATTTTGTTCACAGACTACATTTATAATTATCATTGTTTTCATACTGAACTTTTTACTTTTCCCAAATTGAATTCCACTTTTATTGTTTAAATGACATGAGAATAATTATTGTCTAATTCCAAAATGTGTTTAAATTTAATTCAATTTATCCTATTATTATAACCTTAAGTGAATATTTAACAGGACACATGGATGTTTGGAATAATAACTAAGTACTCTAGATTGGATTATAGACAAGTATGATTAGGTAAATAAATTACCCATTATATCTTAATATACTTTATCCTTTATCCTATAGGCTGAGGATTCTAAGAAGTGGAAGTATTTCCCCAATCTTGGACAGCAAAACTATTTCCAGATTATTGGATGAGAAGGAAGTATCACACTCAATCAAATGTTATTCTTCATCTCCCTAACCTTCATGTAAGTAACACAGCTGTCTACATTCATATTAATGTAGTCATTATAGCCATGTATTTTTAATAATCAGTTTTCAGTATAAATTGATAAGCATATAGGGAAAATCTGTATACCAGTCTTCACTATAAGAAATTTGTTTTAAAATCCAATATTTGGATTTAAGGTTTCAGTGGATAAGAATGTTTACAGTATACACTATGAAATCTGTGAATGAAGTGAAATGAACATACATAAGTCATTGTCCCCAAGGATCAAAGTGAAAGTGGGCTATACGTACATTCATTGAATGCACTAGTGTGATGACAGAATTTACATCAATAAAAATAAAATTAAAAAAAAAAAGAGGAAGAAGAAAAGGGAAGAAAGAAATTCTATTTACAAATTTATAGGCAAAGGATATGACTGGAATACTGTTAGTTGATAAAGAATAAGGCTCAAAGGCAGAACTGTCAAATGAAATATGTTTCAAATAAGTGGATCATTTTCATTATACTAAAGAAAAATTAAGGCTGGCGGTTCAAACCCACCAGCCACTCCTCCTAAGGAAGACTGGATAATCTACTTCCAGTAGTGCTACCACCTCGGAAACCCAAGGAAGAGTCACTATGAGTCAGGATTGATGGAAGTGAGGTTTTTTTTTTTTTGCCTATATTTTAACCTTTTTTTTTTTTTTCATTTCTCCTCTGGCTACTTCCACATCCCTATTTTCTGCTTTCATCTTCAGCTTGTTCTTCCTTTTCTTCTCCTTCTCCTGTCTCTTTGTTTTTAAGTTGTTGCCATTATTGTTATTATTAATTAAAATCACAACTTAGTTTTTCCTCATTGTTGCCACTTTTAATGATTTTAAATTACTGAATCTTTAAATCTCTGATATTAAATGACAAGAAGCTATACTGGCTTAGTGTCTAAGGCATTTGAGTGCTATCCAGAAGGTGAGTGGTTCAAACTCACCAGCCGCTCTACAGAAGGAAGAGGGAGTAATCTACTTCCATAAAAAATTACCACCTCGGAAATCCAAGGGGGGTCGTTCTGAATTGGAATTGACTTGGTGGCAGTGAGTTTAGTTTATTCAGTTTTATATTAAATGATACATAAATCTCATTTAATGAAATAAAATTATTAAGAATTAGTGAAAATACTTAGAAGTGGCACACTTTGCAGGGGGAAAATTACACATGAGCTGGGAGTCAGATTGATTGCAGGTCATTGATTTACCAAACTGGGGACAATTTGAATTGATTACCCAAACTTCCAAACATCAAGAAATAAAGTTTGTAAAAGGAAGATGCTTTGCGTGCTGAAAGGTGACTGATCATAATAATATAAAATATATATAACAGTATGTATGTATAACAAAGAGGATCTTGTACCTTAAAATTGTTCTTGTCTTATGGAAACTTTGATTTGTGCAAATTGTTAACATGCTCAACTGCTAATTGCAAGGTGAAAGGTTCACATCTACACAGAAATTACTATTAAGAAAGCACTGATAATCTACTTCCAAAAAAATTGACCAGTGAAAATCAAATAGAAGAGGGAGGTTCCAGCAAGATTGAGAAATAGGCAAATAAGCTACACAGACCCTGTGTAACAAAGCAATGGGAAACCAATTGAAAAGAATATAGAAGATGATGCTGAAACCCCGAGCTTTGAAGAGAAGGATAAAGAAGTGGATTAAATGATAACTAGTACAAGAACCTGAATTGAAAACAGTGAGTAAGGAGATAAATGGAGCTGTGGACTGCTGGCTGTACTGAGGGTACAGTCACAAACTGTACATGAGAAAGGACTGCACTGGTGCCCAACAGCCAGAAAGGAAAACAATGAAGTAGGAGACAAATAGAGCAGGGGACTGTTGGCTTCCCTGAGAATGGAGCCATTTTGAATAATTGCAAGCAGCACCCCAGGAACAATCAAAGAATCAGCTCTGTTCACCAGGACTACATGGGCAAGAACTACACTAGTGCCTGACAACCATAAAGGAAAACTGTGAAGAAGGAGACAACAAATCTGTGGATGGTCAGCTGTCTTGAGTTTGCAGCCATTTTGAATATATGCAAGTGGAGTTCTGACCTGGATAGTGACCTAAGAATGGGCTCCACTTGCCAAGGATAGCAAAGTTAAGTGCACTGGGGATGACAACAAGAAAGGTTATGATATTTCCCTTGTTACTCTTATACCCCACACCATCTTAATCAACAGAGGTATGGCCATCCCCAACCTCCACCGACCTTCTTGAGTAACAGGAATTCCATCCTGGTCTGTGCCCTAAAAGAGACCAGATGCAGTGTCTAAGTGCTCACAGTTTTGACTGCTTTGGTTGTTTTTTAATTATTCTTTTTATCTTTCTCTTTTTTT
>NW_006922173.1:1140214-1142018 GCF_000298275.1 Orycteropus afer afer
TCCCAAAATACATAAATCAGGCTTCAACAGAATTGAAGGCACAAATAGACTATTTCACAGTAATAACAGGAGACTTTAATATGCCACTTCCAATGAAAGATAGAACAAGGGGAAAGAAACAACAAAGGTGCAGAATTAAACAATATAATCACCTATCTTGAACTTACACACATTTACAGAGCATTTCCCCCAACAACAGCAAAATATACATTCTTTTCCAGCACACATGGGACATTCTCCAAGGTAGACTATATACTAGGCCACAAAGTAAGCCTCAATAAATTTGAAAATATTGAAATACTTCAAAACATCTTCTCAGATGACAGCGCTATGAAATTAGATGTCAACAATAGAAAGACCAATGGAAAAAGACCAGATGCATGGGAACTGAATAACACCCTCCTCAAAAATGACTGGGAATGAAATTAAAAATCTCTTGTATTAAATGATAATGAAAGTACAACATACAAAATATTTGGGACATGGCAATGGCAGTGGTCAAAGGTCAGTATATAACAATAGATGCACATAGAAAAATAGGAGTAAGAGGCAAAACCAATGGCTTAACCCAACATCTACAACAATTAGAAAAATGGTGGCAAAAAGCCTACAGTCATGAGAATAAAAGAAATAATAAAAAATATAATCAGAAATCAATGAAACAGAAAATAAAGAATAGAAAAATCTACAAGATTAGAAGTTGATTCTTTGAAAAGGTTAAGAAAATTGACAAATGATGGACAAAGTTAAGGAAAAAGGAGAATATGCAAATAACATGAACAAAAAATGAAATGGTGATGTCACAAGAGAAACAACATAAATAAATGCAATAGTATCAGGATACTATGAAGAACTGTCCTCCAACAAATTTGAAATCCTAGAAGAAATGGACAGATTTCTAGAAACACACTACTTATCTAAACTAACACAGACTGAGGCAGAAAATTTGAGGAGACCCATAATGAAAGAAGAAATTGAACAATTCATTAAAAAAAAAAAAGTCCTGGCCCAACTGGTTTCACTGGAGAATTCCACCCATCATTCAGAGAATAATTCACACTAATCCTACTCAAACTATTCCAGAAAATAGAAAAGGATGGAGGCCTCCAAAGTTCATTTAGTGAAGCAAGCATAACCCTGATACTAAAACCAGGCAAAGACAACACTAGAAAGGAAAATTACAGACCAATATCCCTCGTGAATATAGATGCAAAAGTCTCCAACAAAATCATAGTCAATAGAATCCAAAACCATGTCATAAAAAGTAATACATAATGACCAAGTAGGATTCATACCAGATATGCAATGAAGGTTCAACATTAGAAAAATAATCAACATAATCCATCACATAATAAAATAAAGGAAAAGAATCACATGGTCATACCAATAGATACAGAAAAGGCATTTGATAAAAATACAACACCCATTCCTGATAAGAACTCTCAGCCAAATAGGAAAGAAAGGAAATTTCTCAACATAATAAAGGTATATATTCAAAACTAACTGCCAACATTATTCTCAGTGGAGAGAGAATGAAACCATTCACCTTGGAAACAGGAACAAGATAACCATACCCACTATCTCGACTTCTATTCAACATTGTATTGGAAGTCCTATTCAGGGTAATATGGCATGAAAGGGAAATGAAAGCATCCACATTAGTAAGGAAAATGTAAAAGTATCCCTATTTGCAGATTATATGATCCTATACATAGATAACCCAAGAGATACGGCACGAAAACTACTGGAACTTATTGAAAGACATAATATAGTGGCAGGATACGAGATCAACATACTAAAGTCA
>NW_006922173.1:1143127-1148355 GCF_000298275.1 Orycteropus afer afer
AAATAGCAAAGTTCAACAAGACAGAAAATAACAAATGCTGGCAGGGTTGTAAAGTGATTGAGACTCTCATATACTGGTGGTGTGACTGTAAAACAATACAACCACTGTGAAAATTGGTATGGCAAATCCTTAAAAGTTGGAAATAGAAATGTCATTTCATCCAGCAATCCCATTACTAGGTATATATCCTCAAGAAGTGAGAGCCAAGGCACGGATCGATTTATGCACAACAATGTTCGTCACAGCACTATTCACCTAAGTGCTTATCAATAGAGGAATGGATAACCCAACTGTGGTACATGCACACAATGGAATACTATGAAACTCAAAAGAATAATGTTAAATCTGCAAAACACAGCACAACATAGATGAACATGGAGGACACTATGTTGAGTAAAATAAGTCAATCATAGAAGGACAAATAAAGTATTAATTTACTACTCAAAAGTCAAGGAAAGGTTAGTACATGCATGGAAAGGAGCTAGGGAGCTTTCTTTGTTGGTTATGAAGGATCTGAGGGAAGGGGAGGTGGATATTAAAATATATATATATATATATATATATATATATATACACACACACACACACACCAAAAACTATTACTGGTTACCAGGGGTATGTGGGCAGAGGAAAGCAGAAGCTTTTGTTTGTGGGGCATTGTGTTTATGCTAATGGTGGTATGAAATTCAGGAAAAGGATTGCAATAATGGTGGCATAACATGAAAAATGTCTTCACTGTCCCTGAGCTATAAATTTAAACATTGTTATCTTGGCAAATGTTTTGTTGTGTATGTTTTTAGCACAATAAAATAAATAAAAATAAAAATTAAAAATCCATTAGAGCCACAAATATGGGATCACCATGAGTCAGAATCAACTTATTTTATGAAATTAAGATTAAAATATTGCAATTCTAAACATAACATCAAAAAATAATTTGAAAATATACTTAAGAAGTAGGCTAGTTAGTAAGAAATTTTATATTTAAAGATCTGAAAATTTCTTTTAAATATCTGTTTAAAAATGGATAAATTATTATTTCAGGCTTTCAGTATGTTCATTAAATCCTCAGCAACATTGTCAGAGCAAAACACAAATTTGTGGTAAATTGTAACTTGATCGCAAACTATTTAACATATTTTAATCTAATGCAAACCAATTATGCTGACCACATACTGTAAAATAATGCCAAGGGCTTTCAATTGTTATATTACTTTGGGGACATAGAGATATTACTTAACATTACTGAATATCATCCTTTAATGCATTTAGTATAATTATTTTACTCAAATAAAAACAAAATAAACTGAGTGCCTAGAATTATATGTTATTATACACCAGTAATTTCTTAAATTAATTTACTCTAACATCAGGAAATGGATAGTCTAAATAAAAGATACTGTATATTAAATAAGAGATCTGGTGGTGAAGTGCTTTAAGAATTCAGCTACTAAAAAATGGTCAGTGGTTTGAACTTCAGCCTCTCAATGCAAGAAAGATGAGACAGTATTCTTCTGTAAAGATTTGCAACCTTGGAACCCCTAAGAGACACTTCTACCCTGTCCTATAGGGTCACTCTGAGTTAGAATCCACTCAGTAGCAGTGAAATGGGTATATTAAATTGTACAATTTCTCTGAGTATTAAAAAAAATTGACAGGGATGGATAAATATCTGGCAGCATGCCCAATACTTCATGCATTTTTATTTAGGCTGTACATCAAGTGCATTCAGAAGGTGTGAACAAAATGTTTATGCTGGATTTCAAACCACTGTAGCACTTAATAATTAATTGGTATTGACAAAATGGGTGTCAGAAAAACAAAAAAACAGAGAAAATACCTTTTTGTTCACATCCCAGTCCCATTAAATCTTACAGACAGAGTTTCCTTAGTGGAAAATTTATAAATCCCATGTTACCCTTTAAAACAGTAGGTGTCCCTTATATGAGCTATAACTCTTGCATAATTGGGTGTTCTAGGACTTTTTCCAAATTTTCCACAACAGGCATCATTTTTCAAGAATGCATCTCTCATAACTTAAAAAAAAAAAGAAGTAATTATCCATAACAATTAAATCATGAGATTTATGAAGTGAATACTAATTGACCATAGAATCCTTGCCTTGGGGTGTCTTTTGTTTTATTTATTTAATTTATTTATTTCTAACATTTTGCACTTTCATTCTTTTTTTTTAAATAACAAATATGGGGCAATTTTTACTATTTTTTTTCACTTATTCAAGTTAATGTATTCATAATAGCATATGAAGTTTTGAAGGAAAACTGACAAAGATAAAGTCATTGTTGTTGATATGCTTTAAACCAATTGTTCTTTAAAACTGCAATTTTACATACAGCTATAATGGAAATTTAGACCATTTATTAAAAAAAACAAAAGTAGTATATATCTTATGATCCCTGTATCATTCACCACTTAAATAATCTATCACTATTATGCAATTATTATTATAGCCACTATTTGTGGATTTACATTTCTCCAAAATGTTATAGTTTCAAGAGGGGAGAATACATCATTAATGTTATCACTGAAAATTAAACACTATCCCAAAGTAACTGTTAAGAAATTTATAATGTATGCATCAAATATCAAGTATGTGAAAGAAATAAAGGGTTAATTCATCCACTCCCTCATTCATTCAGATATATTTATTAAATAGTTGCTGCAGGACAAGCACATTCTAAAATCTATAGACATGTATTGAAAATTTGCACTTACAGAAAAAATCTTAAGGTAGTAGCTGTATTCCAAACAATTAAATAATTAATGTCTGAGAAAAGTGCTATGTAGGTGAGTGCTTTGTGGAGATTAGGTCTAGACCTAAGACGTCATTAAAGAATTGTCATTAAGCTGGAAGCTTAAATACGAATATGAAATAAATGTTGTTGTTGTTGTTGTTACGTGCCGTCGAGTCAAACTCGACTCATAGCGACCCCTCCTTGGGTTTCCGAGGCAGTATCACTACAGAAGTAGGATTGCCCAACCTTCCTTCCAAGGAGTGGCTAGTGGGTTTGAACCACCAGCCATCTGGTTAGCAGGCAAGTGTCTTAGCCACTATGCTACCAGAGTTCCTCTGGTATGAAATGAATAGAATGGGGGAAATATGAAGTTAGTCCAAGCACATGTAAATGTTATGAAACAGAAGCAAAAATAGCAATGAAAGTCTTTATCTAAAGAACAAATATAGAAGAGACACAACTGCAAAATGGGAAGAGAAGGTGGGAAAAAAATCCATGTTATATAAGGCAAGATATTCCATGTAAAATTTAATGTCCTTCACACAAAGGTAAGGGAGAATACAGTGCAGAGTTCCAAATAAAAGAATCTTATGATCACTTCTGCTTCATAAGGATTCTTTCTGCTCCACTGACTAGGATGCTTTACATAGAGGTCAAAGTTAAGGCAGAGAGCAATAAAAAGGGTATAATGAGCATTAAAGCACGTGTAAGAGAAAAGTAGAAGACTTGATATATTTAGGAATGAAATCAACAAGTCTTGATAACTGGTTGGATACACAGATTAAGAGTAATGAAAGATCAGGTTGACTCACAGAGATATGGACATAGTGCATAGATCGTATTGTTGTTGTTGGTAGGTGCTATGGAGTTGATTCTCAGCAATGGTGACACTTTGTACATCACACCACCACCACTCATCTCACAGTTTGTCATACTGCTGTGGCTTGGGTGTTGCTGTGAGCCTAGAGACTATGTCACCAGTATTTCAAATATTAGTAAAGTCACTCATAGTAGACAGGTTCAGAGAAGCTTCCAGACTAAGACAGATTTGGAAGAAGCAAGGGGCCATTCTCTTCTCAAAGAACTAGCCAGTGGAAACTTTATGAATAGTTATGAATATAGTCTTACATATTACTGGAAAACTTTATGAATAACTATAAAGCGTTGTCTGATGTAGTTCCAGAAAATGAGCCCTCAGGTCAGAAGGAACTCAAGGTGTGACTGGGAAAGAGCTGTCTCCTCAAAGTAGAATCGATCTTAATAATGTGGATGGAGTAAACCTTTTTGAACCTCTATTTGCTGATGCGACAAGACTCAAAATAGGAAGAAATATCTACAAACATCCATCAATAATCACAACAAGGGATTTACAAAGTGTGAATATAGGAAAATTGGAAGTTGTCAAAAATGAAATGTTGTTGTTGTTGTTATGTGCCATTGAGTCAGCCCTGACTCATAGTGACCCCTCCTTGGGTTTCCGAGGCAGTATCACTACGGAAGTAGGATTGTCCAACCTTGCTTCCGAGGTGTGGCTGATGGGTTTGAACCGCCAGCCATCTGGTGAGCAGTCAAGTGCCTTAGCCACTATGCTACCAGAGCTCCCATAAAAATTGATATCATAGATATTAATGAGATGAAATGGACTGGTTTTGGCCATTTTGAATCAGACAATCATACAGTATACTATATTGGAAATGACAAATAGAAGAAGAATGTCCTGGCATTCATCATAACAAAGAATATTTCAAGATCTACCCTGAAATACAATGTTGTCAGTGACAAGATAATATCCATATGCCTACAAGGAAGACCAATTAATACTAACATTATTCAAATATATGCACCAACCACTAAACCCATAGATGAGAACATTGAAGATTTTTATCAATTTCTGCAATCTGAAATTGACTAAGCATGCAATCAAGATGTATTGATTATTACTGGTGATTGGAATGTGAAAGTTGGAAACAAAGAAGAATCAGCAGTAGTCAGAAAATACGGCTTTGGTCATAGAAATGATGCCAGAGATTGCATGATAGAATTTTGCAAGACCAGCTATTACTCATTGCAAATACCTTTTTTTCAACAACATAAGTTGTGGTGTTGACCTCACCAGATAGAATGCAGAGGAATCAGAATAATTACATCTGTGGAAAGAAGAGAAGGAAAAGCTTCAGCTTCTTCATACAAAAAAGGTCCAGAGATGACTCTGGAAATGACCATATTTTTTTCCCATGCAAGTTCAACTTGAAGCTGAAGGCAATTAAAACAAGTCTGTGAGAGCTAAAATATGACCTTGATCATATCCCACCTAAATTTAGAGACCATCTGAAAAACAGATTTGAGCAATTGAACACCAATGACAGAAAACCAGATGAATTCTGGGATGGCAGAAAAGCATCATCCATGAAGAAAACAAAAAGTCATTAAAAAGATGGAAAAGAAGAAAAGACCAAAATGGATGTCAGAAGA
>NW_006922173.1:1149515-1150796 GCF_000298275.1 Orycteropus afer afer
TTGCTGAAAGTGAAGATGACTTGAAGCACTTACTGATGAAAATTAAAGACAACATCCTGTAATATGGCTTATAACTCAGTATAAGGAAAATGAAAGTCCTCACAAGTAGACCAATATGCAGCATCATGATAAATGAAGAAAATATTGAAATTGTCAAAGATTTTGTATTACTTGGATCCACAATCAACATCAATAGAAGCAGCAGAGGCAAGATTATTTTAAATAAATTAAGTATTAAAAATATTAAAAATTTAAATAAATACTAAAAATTAAAAATAAATATTTATTTTAGCAGTCATAAAATAAAGTGGAAAATGACATGGAATGAATGACTGTTGGTTCATTTTAGCAGCACCCATTTTTTGCTTTAGTGAAATATTTTAAAGGAATTTGTATTGTGTGATCATGGAACACAAATAGTTTTTGATATAAACTTACTGATCTTCTAGGGCCCGTGTAGAAAGATAATAATAATAAGCTACAGATATTCCAGTTGATGAAGGAGTTTTGCTATATATTAGTCAAAGGAATATAGTTTTCTTAAGGTGGTAAATTCTGGTGGTAGGTATATTGTTTTAAATACTATGTTGAAAATTAATGCCAACTGCTCCATGAATGGAAGATGGGGCAATCTACTTCCATAAAGATTTACCACCTTGGAAACCCAATGGTGGTTGCCATGAGGAGGAACTGACTAGATGGTAATTTTTTTTTTTTTTTTTGAGAGAGTAAAAGTTATTAAACTATTAACTATGTTATATAGAGAGTTTTCTTTGCTATGTTAATGAGGTCATATCAGTATACTGTGTACCCTCAATCTACTTTCTTCTGGCTCTGATGGTGTAGTGCCTAAGGCATTTGATTGCTAACCAGAAGGCTGGCAGTTCAAGGCTACCAGCCACTCCAGGGAAGGACAGTTGGGCAATCTACTTTCATAGTGATACCACCTCGGACACCCAAGGAGGATTCTCTGTTAGTAGAAATTGACTCCACGGCAGTGATTTTGAGTAAAACAAATATTAACAATTAAAACCAAGAGGGACAAAAATAATTTAAATTGTGGCTGTGTATATATTTACCTTTGCTGAATTTAGACTTAGTAAGAATTTGTCCTGGTATTGAAAAATTTCCCTGTAATTAATATTTGTTGCTGTTATTATGTGCCATCCGGTCAGCCCCAACTCATAGTGACCCCTTCTTGGGTTTCTGAGGTAATATCACTACGGAAGTAGTTTGCCCAACCTTCCTTCCGAGGAGTGGCTGATGGGTTTGAACCGCCAG
>NW_006922173.1:1155021-1155879 GCF_000298275.1 Orycteropus afer afer
TTCCAATTTTCCTAGATTCATACTTCCTACTTTCCAGTCCGTTTAGGCTCAGAGCCTCTCAAAATAGGACTGGGAAAGAGCTGCAACATCTGAGTAAACCCATCCTTTCTCATATGGAAAAGGGAAAGCTTTCAAGACCTTCATTTGCTGATGTGGCTCCACTCAAATTGAAGAGAAACAGCCACAGACATCCATTAATCATAGGAACATGAAATGTACAAAGTGTGAATCTAACTTAATATTAGTGAAATTCAAATAATCATTTATTAACAATGATTTTGGAAATTATGTTTCAGAATGGCATTGAAAAGAAGCAGATTTACTTGAATGTTTTCTGAGAGCGACAACAGTTTAAAATAATGCACTGACTGTATAAGTGGAATAACCAAGTATCCATGTTTGGTAGAAATCAACAAAAATTACAAGAGCACAAAAATTTTAAAGGCATGTCTCCTTTCAATTTAGTTGAACATTATCATAATTTAAAATATTGAATGGGAGTATCAGCTGAGGGATCAATAAAAACAAACAATAAAATTTGGAAGTTCATATTTACCATAAAGTTTACCATGAGAAAATAAATCCAAATTTTCAGAAGCTACAGTATTATATTAACATTAGTTTTCACATTGATACATTTCATGGAAAGAACAAATAGATACTTACAAAGAAAAGAGATCAAATTAGTTTAATATGTTAAATGATCTTTATTCTCATTAATACGTACCTTGCACTGAACAGTTTATATTTTTCTTTATTTATATACCAATTGTTTAAAAGTTTTCAAACAGATTCAGTAAATAATTTCTTCTGCTATTTGTCTATCTTAACTACCTGATTTTTTTTTTTTTTAACTTC
>NW_006922173.1:1155979-1161414 GCF_000298275.1 Orycteropus afer afer
AGACCCCATTTTGGTCCAAGCCTGTAAATCTTTAAAAAAGTAGTTTGCCTCATCTTCCTTCCTCTGAGCAGCTGGTTTGTTTGAACCACTGACCTTCCAGTTAGCAGTCAAGTGCCTCATCCACTACACTACCAGAGCTCCTTATAGCTATATAATGTGTGTCTGTTTGTGAGTATGCAAACAAATTAAAACATATATTTGTATATATAAATATATTTTCCTCTGAATTCAAGCTTCAACAACTGCTACTAAATTTCTGAAATGGCAAGTCTTTTAATTAAGGGGTTAATATATTTTCTTTAATTCCTGGAAATGAATAATTTCATAGATGTGTATACATATATATTTGTTTTTGTGGGGATTAATAGAAATGTCATAGGACAAAGTAGAACGGCCTCATAGAGTTTCTCAGGCTGAAATCCTTAGGGAGCAGATCATCAGATCTTTTCTCCTGTGGAGAGGCTGATGGGTTCAAACCATAGATCTTTTGGTTAGTTCCTAAGTGTTTAACCATTGCACCACCAGTGTGCTCTCCTGCTCTCTCTCTCTGTTTGCTGCTCTTTCTTTCTCTTTATTTATTATTCTTCATGAGTCCAAAATAGGAAATTATTTTAAATTGAAGACACTTGAAAATTTGGAGATAAAAATTATATGCCAATTATTTTGATTAGAAAAGATTTCACACAAAAAAGAGACATGAATATAATTCTTAGCAAGTTCAGAACTATGCAGGATTTTATATCTATCGAATTACATTTTGTCCTTTACAGCATTTGTGTAAGCAGATTGTTGATCCGTTTTGGATCTGAAGTTTAAAATTGACTAATATTTTTGTTTGCTGGCACACAAAGCTCTCCCTCAATTTTTAACTAGCTGCATTTCAATGCATTTCTAAGAGACATCCTTATTTTTATTTATTGTGAGTGAAAGGACTGAAAAAAATTGACTCAGAACTCACCTGATGTTTTGAGATGTCAACAATCTCCAATTTGAAAATGAGAACTATAATGAAATACCACTTCACACCCTCTGTTGTTATTAGTTGCTGTCAAGTAGGTTCCAACTCATAGCAAACTCATATACAACAGAATAAACTACCATCCAGTCCAGTGCCGTTACTCAATTATTGTTATGTTTGACTCCATTGTTGCAGGCGCTGTGTCAATCCATTCCTCTTTTTCACTGACCTCTACTTACCAAACATGACATACTTCTCCAAGTACCTTTCCCTACTGTTAATATAACCAAAATACGAGAGTCAAAAGCTTGCCGTCCTTACTTCTAAGGAGCATTCTGGCTGTACTTCTGAGATGGTATGTTCATTCTTCTGGCTGTCTGTGGCATTTTGGTATTCTTCACTAGCACTGTAATTCAAAAGCATCAATACCTCTTGGTCTTCCTTATTCATACCCACTAGTATGGTCGTAATCAAAAGGGTAAAGAACAAGATTTATCAAGGATGTAGAAAAATCAGAACCCTCATAAACTGCTGGTGGGAATGTAAAATGGTACAACCATCTTGAAAAATAGTCTGACAATTTCTGTAATGGTTAAACATAGAGTTACTACAATTCTTTTTTAAAGTCACAAAGTACCATATATTGTATGATTCCATTTGAACTTAATGTCTACAATAGGCACATAGGCATACAGAGATAGAAAGTAAATTATTGGTAGCCTAATCTATGGATGAAGAACTGGAGAGTTATGGCTAAGATGCTGGTATTTCTTTTGGTGATAAGTGAAAAATTCTAAAACTGACTGTGTTGATGGATGCACAAATCTGTGAATATACTAATGGCATTGAATTGTACACTCTAAATCATCAAACTGAATGCTATGTTCATTATATTTTATTAAAGCTATTAAAAAATGATTCTTGACTCATGCAAAAAATAATCATTTCCTGTCTGTATTCTCATTCCAATGGATATTTATTTAGACTCACTGTATATTTGTCATGAAAATAATTAAACATATCTTGTTTTCAAGTTTTACAAAACTAGTTTCTTTATACTAATTTGACTTTCTATATACTTCCCACCCTTTGGCAGAAAATCTATTTGAATTAGATATCACTATAAGGTTTCCATAGTGTATACCTTTGATACATTCTTATACATTCTTGTGGTCAATTATTTCACAAAATATTAAAAAAGGAGCTGACCATAGCTATGAAAGAACACAGTTATAAATATAGGGTATAGGGTTATACATACTAATTTATTTTCTTTATTAACAATGCAGAAAAAGAAAGCTTGTTCTTATTCCACTTAAAAACTGAGATGCAGATAAAGACAAAACCAGAAAAATGAAATACACACCAAAAGGAAAGCTTTATAGAAGATTCTATCTATCCTCAAAATGTTAGCTCCAGAAGTGACATGAGCAAAGTCTCAATCCCAGTGTTGAGAATGGCTAACAGCCACTAAACTAGTGTCTATACTTATGACCTAGTTGCCCATCAATAAATAGCACATTTTGAAGAATCCTCAAGACAAAAAAATAAAGCCTACCAGATTCTGAGTTGACTGACCTCCTGAAGAAAGTTCATTCTCTCTCCTATTTCACCTGACTGAGACCAGATGGTCAGATTTTCAAAACTAACTTATTATTTTGGTGTCCACCAATGAGCAATAAACGCTACAAATATATAAAAAAGGTATGGGGAAAAAGCAAATTCAGCTGATGAAAGATAAAAAAAGCTTTATCATCACAAAAGTAGGTCAACAGTGGTGACAAGGGAAAGCATCTTGTGGCATTTGATATGTGGATAAAAATGTAAACTCAAACTGCCTACTTCTGTAGACTCCAACGGAAAGACTCACATTAGAGACCTTGGGAAAGACATCAAAAACAACTGTGAGAGAACACAGAAATATAGGTGTAAATAAGAATGCAACTCAAACTTACTTGGTTATGAAGGATATTAATCACATACGGTTTGATTATCATCTGTTAAAAATATTCTGACAAGGTTAATTACAGAGAATTATTTTGGTGTCTAAAGAATTCAAGATTAGGAAGCACTTCTCCCAGCAAAAAGTAAGAGCTGCTTTCCTGACCAAAAACAAGCTGAAAATTTGTATAGAAAACAGGTCAAAGAGAAAAATAAATAAATAAATAAAAAGGAAAAATGGGCAAAACAAAACATTTTTCATGTATTTTTGACATATCACAAGGTCATGTACAAGCCAAAAATAAACATTGTCACCAAGTCAATTCCAAATCATAGTAACCCCATAAATAGAGCAGAGTTTCCTCATAGAATTTGCAAAGCTCTAAGTCTTTACAGAAGCAGATTGAAATATCTTTCTCCTGTGGGGAAGCTGATGGATTCGAACCCCTGATGTTGTTATTAGCTCATGAGCTAATGATTTTGCCACAAAGAATCCTTCACTTAAGAGCAAGCCTTACAAAAATCCATAAGCATTCAACCTTACGTATTGAAAAGGGTCTACCTATTGTGAGTACTGAAATTTCTAAGGAAGCAGACAAATGAATACATCTATACCAACAGAAATGTTTTTGTGCATACCAATGATGCCAGATAAGATAAGGATTCCAAATAGCATCCTCCCATCCACCCCCACTCATGGAAGCATTCAACCTTCTCTAACTTTTTAATACTTTTTTGTTAATTTTTATTGTGATTTGGGTGAAAGTTTACAGAGCAAATTCATTTTCCATACAGCAGTTCACATATACTTTGTTTCATAACATTGACTGTAATTTACCACAATGCAACCACTCTCTTCCCACTTTCTCCCCATGGCACCTCTTCTGTGTGTCCTTCCCTCCCATGCATGCCTGCCCCCTGAACTGCCCCTTGACCATACACAGCCCTTCTATTCTCCTATGATTGATCTCTCCAAGGAGTGGATCTACCTAATATAAATGTTCAGCTCACATGACAGTCTTTTGTTTGGCTGGAAGCCAACAGGAGTGGGTTCAATTCCAGACCTCATGGGCAGCTAAGGGCCATAGTCTCAAGGGTTCCATCAGCTCTATCAGGCCAGCAAAGCTGGTTCCTTTTTTTTTCCCAAATGATTTTGAGTTTTATTCCACATTGTTCTCCCACTCTGACATAGATCCCCCTCTGAGTGGTTGATAGTGGTAGCTAAACACTATCTAGTTCTGGTCTCAAAGTCGTATAGGCTGAGGATCACATGGTGTACGTCTTCTTACCAATTTGGATGCCTTTGATTTCCCTTTCTTTCCTTATTGCCTTGCTAGGACTTCCAATACAATGTTGAATAGAAGTGGTGATAGAGGGCATTCTTGTCTGGTTCCAGTTCACAAAGGGAATGGTTGCAGTCTCTCTTCATTGAGAATAAAATTAGCTGTTAGTTTTGCATATATATCCTTTATTATGTTAATGAATTCCCTGCTATTCCTATTTTGCTGAGAGTTTTGATGATGAGTGGGTGTTTCATTTTATCAAATTCCCTTTCTGTGTCAGTTGATATGATCATGTGGTTCTTTTGCTTTGTTTTATTTATGTGATGGATGGTATTGATTCTTTTTCTAATATTCAACCATCCTTGTATACCTGATAAGAACACAAATTAGTCATAATGTATGATTTTTTAATATATTTTTGGACTGTATTGGCTACTATTTTGTTGAATATTTTGTACATATGTTCATGAGAGATGTTGGTCTGTAGTTTTCCTTTTTAGTGATGTCTTTGCCTGGTTTTGGGATCGAGGTTATGCGTGCTTCATAAAATGAGTTTGGGGGGATTCCATAATTTTCTGTGTTCTGAAATAGTTTGAGTAGGATTGGTGTCAGATCTTCTCTGCATGTTGGTAGAATTGTCTAGTGAAACCACATGGGCCAGGACATATTTTTTGTTGGTTATTTTTTCATAAGCTGTTCAATTTCTTCTTTTGTTATGGATCTGTTGAACTTTTCCATCTCAGTCTGTGTGTTTCTAGAAATCTGTCCATTTCATCTGGATTTTCAAATTTGAGGGAGCACAATTCTTCACAGTATTCCAATATCTTTTTTTTTTTTAAGTTGGTTCTGTCGTGATGTTACCCAATTTGTTGTCTATGTGTGTTATTTTGTATTCTCTCCCTCTTTTACTTTGTTAAATTTGCCAGTGCTTTGTCAATTTTATTAATCTTTTCAAAAAACCAACTTCTAGTCTTGATTTTTTCTACTGTTTTTCTATTTTCTGTTTCTTTGATTTCTGCTTAAATCTTTGTTTCCTTTCTTGTGCAGGTAACTGTGCACTTTTCTTGCTGTTCTTTTTCTAGTGGTTGGAGATGTTGGGTTAAGTTGTTGATTTTGGCTCTTTGTTCTTTTTTGATGTGTTCATTTATTGCTCTAAATTGCTTTGATTGCTGCTTTTGCTGTGTCACAAATATTTTGGTGTGTTCTATTTTTGTTGTCATTTGATTCACGGAAATTCTTTTTTTTTTTTTTTT
>NW_006922173.1:1172629-1176308 GCF_000298275.1 Orycteropus afer afer
CAATATCCAAGCTCTCTGTGCTGTCAGGATTGTTGACAATTCACAGCTCTATATGTATCCTGTTTTGGTATTTTCATGCAGGTTCTTCTACTAGTTGGAGTTTAGTTCACTTCTCTATCTTTTCTTTCTAAGCTCAGGGCTCTAGGATTATCTTCTGTATCTGTGCAAATTGGTTCCTCTTTTTTTTGTTGAAGAGGGTCTGTGTAGTTTGTCTGCCTAATCCACCATCTTACTAGAACTCACTCTTCAATACTTTTAAAGTGTCTTTTTTAACTCAAGGAAGTCTGGGGAATAAAATACAAATGTAACACCTCACAGAAGCAAACTAGGTAACAAAAAATAATATAAACAGTGGGCTCATGAATTTTTATTTATTTATTTTTGAAACAAAGACCCCAAGGCCTCCACTCTACTTTTATTTGAAGGTAATATGTGAGACAATTGTCCAAAAAAGTAGGTATTTCCAAATTTAATCTGAGGTCATAACGGAACAAGCAACAAAACAGTATCTGGGATTTCAGTGTCTCATCCTTATCAGCAAGACTCACTGCCTTCTATCACCAATATTTACTGAACACTTACAGTGTACTAGGCACAGTAGAACATGCAGATAACATTGTCCCTGTGCTTGGGGAGCTTACATTCTAAAAGAAAAATTACACGTTTTAAAATGATATTTTTGTTTGTTGTTTATACTGAGGAAGTATTCTGTAGGGTAAGCTTAAGGTATAAATTAGCCCCATCATTATTTAGAGAATTGAAGAAGAGAAAGGATTTAAAGGCAGATGATGACAGACCATTCAGGATAGGTAAGGCTTGTAGGGAGATAAATGCAAGCTCATCAACTAAGGAGACCTTACTGCAGTAAAGAGGATGAAGGAAATAGTTTGTAGGATGCAGGCAAAGGAAGTAGGAACTCTTAGACATTGAGTGGAACCAGAAAGATCATGTGGCCTTTATCCAAGTACACAGCCACCAAGTAGAAATTACTGGTGATGAGACAGAATTAGGCTAAAAAAGGAAGGTAATCCTGTGCATCTGACAAATAGAAAGAATAATAGGATCAAAACTGAGGGCAGGCTATAAGAATATCAAGAAATTTTTAAAAACCAAAAGTAATGTGGAAGCACAAACCTTACAGTTAATGCTACCCAAAGTCACAATGAGCCAAGAATATTGTGGCTTCCTAAGTTAGAAAATGCCGTATACCAAAAATTTTAATGGAAAGTTATTACTTTTACTGCTTAATTTTCCTCCAAATTATTTTGAGAAGGGAAGAGAGTGGAGAATGTGAAATGGTTGGAAACAGTAGTGATTATATTAGCAGTATTTTTGTCATTATGATAAACTTTGTATTTAAACTTGGTAAAAGCCCATTAGCTGCCAAGAGGATTAAGGAATAAATTTCCAAAAACATACAATTTCCTTTAGAGAAGTTTCAGAATCAAAAAACTAATTTACATGAAAGCTGTAGAGAAAGGAGTTGAATATTCCATTCATAAAACTTTTATTCCACTTACATCAACTTAATACTTGTGCATAACAATTATGCTTGAATTGTTCATGAAAATTTCATAAGACATTAAACAAAGCTAGCCATCATCTCAAGAAGTTATTTCCCTGTTAACTATTTTTTACAGTTCCCTGTTAACTATTTTTTGCATGTTAGGCAAGTATCAAAAAAAAAAAAAAAATTTCACAAAAGCAAAAAACCTAAAAAAATTAAATATATATATATATATATATATATTTTTTTAATTGTGTGCTGGATATACATGAAGTAATGGATATCAAGCAACTCATTTTTATTGCACCTTTACTTGTGCATTTGTTCTTAGGTTGCCTAAAACATTTAAATACAAATAAAATGAGTGTAGCAAAAAATAATGAAAGTAAACAGCAGGTAACTTTACAAATAATGGATTCTGAACTATTTCTGCCCTTCTTTGGAGGATATTGGGTCACAACTTTGTCTGAAGGAACACTTCTGTAGCTGTAGTCAGAGTTGTGCACATTGATATTATGTATTCCACAGATACACGTGGTTCAGCATGTAATATCCATGCGATATCTATTTCTACCACAGTCTTTTAAGTGTGCCAAATCGTAAAGTACCCACAGTAACTACACATGTGACTGGAAACAATTATCCCTTTTGTCACCCACCAGGACAAACCAATACGTAGGCAGTTTTCTTTATTTAGACAAGGAAGCAGTTTCAACACTGGCCCTTGTGAAGCCACAATGTACCAAAAGTACTATGCTAAACATTTATAATTTGTATAAAAATTCCACATCCCCATACTGGCCATCTCAAGATGAAAACAGCTAACTCACTAAATGTTAACTGGCTCTACTCCCCTAATATTAAACATAAAACCACATGGGAAATACAGGAATCCAAATAGAAGTAACATAAACCTGTCATAAATTGTAAACAAAAAAACTATTTGTGGGACAGCATGGATGACAAATGGTCTACTGTATAAATTTTAGAATAAGGCAGACAAAAGTTGGAAGGCTGCTTAATTTTCCTCTTCTTTTCCTGCTTCAGCTTTGTCTTCTTGGGTATCTAATGTTCACAATGACAAGTTGTCTCTCAATAACTGCATTATTACCCTGCTGTCTTTGTATGACTCGTCACTTAATATATCACATTCAGCAATGGCTTCAAAAGCTGTCTTTGCAAGAGAACAGGATTTTTCCCTCGGAATCTCCCTTTTTCTCAGAATCTCACAGAGAAGTTAAGGTCCAGACCCAATCTGATAAGATGTGTTGGTTGCATTCCCTTTTTGCTGATGTCAAAAGCTTCTTGGTATGCCTGTTGTGACTGATCACAATCCCTTTCTTGTCATCACCAGCCTCAACCTCAGTCAAGTAAAGGTAATAGTCTCCTTTCATTTCCAAGTAGAAGACTTTGCTCTCTGCATGTGAAGCATTGGGGATCAAGAACTTTTCCAAAAGAGACAGTACATCATTGCAGATATCTCTTAACTCAGTCTCAGTTTTCTCTCTGTATTCTCAAGTCATCTGCTATTTTTTCTCAGCACCTTCCATCTTTTGCTCAATACTTGAGACCACCCTCCAAGATGACCTATGGGCTTCTATAGCATTTTTATAAGCAACTGAGAGAAGATTCCTCTCCTCATTGGATAATTCAGCTTCTTGCTCAGTTACAGACTTCATACAGGCTGACATGTCTTTACATTGTTCAGCTGCTCAGCAAATTTGGCTTTTTGCACCAGTTCATTTTTATCCATGACTGGATGTTCTGTGTTCAGAGTGGGTGATAGCAGACAGTTGGGGGCTTGGTAGTCTCTGGGCTGCGGCAGCAACAAGACTGAGAATATGTTCCTGGATCTTGCAGCTCATAGGCTGGGCTCATGAATTTTTGTTTTATGGGAACTGTGAGGTTTTATTGCTTTCCAAAAATTTAATTTGAGCTATAGGTGTTTATAGGTGCATTATTTCTGTATATATCTAAGCAATTTTTGCTGTTGTCATTTATTATTTGCATTTTCATCTTGACATACCAATACTGTACCATTTGTCTGATTATAATTACTCAGAAGCTATACAGTTGTATATCCTCCCCTCAAATCATCAACATATATGTGAGTGAAATTTGTTATTATCATAGATAATGAAAGAAATTGTTTAAATTTTTATAGATAGCACC
>NW_006922173.1:1177293-1178442 GCF_000298275.1 Orycteropus afer afer
TGTGTGTGTATATGTATATATACCAAATTCACTGCTGTGGAATTGGACCTGGCTTGTAGCAACACCTCCTTGTGTTTCCTAGGCAGTATCACTACAGAAGTGATTGCCCAGTCTTCCTTCTGAGGACTGCCTGGTGATATTTGAACCACCAGCCTTCTGGTTAACAGCCAAATGCCTTAGGCACTATGCCACCAGAGCTCCTATATATGTTTATGGATATGTGTGTGTGTGTGTGTGTGTGTATTTCATTGGTTTTGCTTGTCTAGAGAACCCAGGCTAAAACAATAGGGGTTGTAAGGCAGTGTCCTTTGGAAGCAGATCACCATGCCTATGTCCAGAGGTGCCTCTGGGCAGATTTGAGCTACCAACTTTTTGTTTAGTGATTGAGTGCTTAAGTATGTGTCACCCAGAAACAATCCAGGATTATCGACAATTAATTCCTCATGAGATTAATGAGCTAATCACTTAGGATTTTTCTTTAAAATGTTAATTTAACAAGTATTTGTTTTTGTTATTGTTGCCATTGTTGAGTGTCAACTTATAGCAGCCCAAGTGATAGAGAATTGTCTCATAGGGTTTTCTTACATTTAGTCTTTGTAGAAGCACATAGCCAGGTCTCTCTCCTTCAGAGACGTTGGATGTGTTCTAACTTCCATCCTTAGGTTAGCAACCAAACACATAAACACCAGTGCTTCTTAAAAAAAAAATGTTTTTGTGTCAAAACTGATCTTAGCATTGTTGTTGTGTTGGTGGTTGTTAGTTGCTGTGGAGTTGGTTCCTATTCATGGCAACCTTCAGTATAACAGAAGGAAACATTGTCCGCTCCTGCACTGCCATTGAATAGATTCCAACTCAAAACCATCCCCATTGGGTTTCCAAGGTGGTAAATCTTTATGGAAGTAGATAACCCCATCTTCCTTTTTTGGAGTGGCTGATGGGTTTCAACCACCAGCCTTCTGGTTAGCAGTCAAATGCTATAGGCATTGAGCCACCAGAGCTCCTTAAAGTGTTACAGGCACTTAGAAATATATAGATTTAACTAAGTGTTATCAAGGAAATCTTTATGAGTTATGAGTGTCGACAAGTAAATAGCATTAAAGAGAAATTTATAATTATGTTCTAATTTCTAAGGCATTGTCTTAATTGATA
>NW_006922173.1:1179312-1181202 GCF_000298275.1 Orycteropus afer afer
TTCTTTAGACCACTTAATATAATGTGGAAGATAGAATAGTTTGCTCTTTCTCAATTTTTTATATATGTTTAATTGCCACAGGAAGATTTTTAAATTTTGGTCATTTGATACTGAAGAATTAATACTCCTTTCTAAAGGACTAATAATAATAATAATAATAATTTACATTAAGAAAGACTAGTTAATAAAAGTCCTTCTGTGAAAGTCAGATCCTCAAACAAAACCTATAAAATAGTTTAACACTATTTTATTTTCCTGGAGATTGCACATCTCTCTGATCTATTTTTGATCTATTGTTGCCATTAGTATCCTACTGCATATGTTCTAAAGTTTATTATAAAGAACTACTTTATTATTTCCTCTTTAAACTTTACTATTTGTGAACACACATCAAGAAAATATCTAAGAGAAGCAATAAAATCAAACTACTTGACTTTTGAAATAATTTTCCAAACCAATCACTCAATCAATTCATATTTTCCAAATCATTGAATGCATCACGATTAAAAATCATTATTCTCTGTCTTGAACAATTAGGAGACATATACTTTTAAAAAACACACAAATTCATGGGTATAAGAGATAATACTTATCTATATTTTTTTAATTTAGGATTTTCATGCATTGTTGAATTTCTGTGTATGGGTTTCAAACATGAAGTGAATCTTTCAGGACTAAATATTTCCACTGAATAAAAAAAATTATATGTATATTCCAAATTTAAAATATCTTCCAAATCAACCTTTCCTAAACCAAAACTTATTTCTGTGATGAGAACAGCATAGAGAGGATATTTGTAATTTATTAGTAAGTAATATAGTGTAAGTATCCAGATTATGGCCCCTGCAATGAGCCTTATAAAGTTGGATTTCTCTTCCTTTTTTTCAATAATACATGCTACGAAAAGTGTATAATACATATTTTGAAAATTCCATTTTCCATCAACAATAATATACATTACCATCTACTGAAAATAAATATGCATATTCATTGTTTACACCAATTCTAATAACTTCACTGCTTAATAGTGTATAAATTTAACATACTAGATACAATCAATGTATTGGCTATTTCTAGTCTGCCAAGATAGTAGATTTGCAGGAAGAAGATGGAATTTATTAAGGAACATTAAGGGGGCGGGGAGGATCTCTGGTGGCTCAGTGGTTAAAGATCTCAGCTGGTAAGCAAAACGTCAGTGGTTCCAACCTACCAGTCACTCAAAAGGAAAAAGATGTGATATTCTGTTTCTGTAAAGATTTACAACCTTGGAAACCATATAGGGCAGTTTGGTTCTGTCCTTACAGGTTGCTATGAATTGAAATTGACTTGATGGCAATGGAATTGGGGTTTGAGTTTCAGAAAAATAAAGATAAATAAATAAATAAAAACACCTGTGAAAGAAAAAGGAAGCTGACTGGACAGAGAGAGAGGATGAAATTATATGCATTTGCAATGACACTTCAGTCAACCTTGGGACAGGAATGGAACTCTTTAGATTGTTCGAAAGGAGGCAAGGAGACTGCATCTTTGTACCCCCATATTAACCAGTCATTGCATGCCAGTTTTCCAGAGTGAAGATATAATCTCAGGCAGGGAAGCTTCCATTGACCAAGGACAATTCTTGGAAAAGAATTCAGTTGTGTGCTTTTGGCAACCATCAGTCATGGAGATAGAGAAGCTAGCAAATTGGGGGATCTGGATGGTATACTAGTTTTACTGGAAGTTCTCCACTATAGCATAAGTACATATTTCAAAGTTTTTCAATTTCTTTAGGTACTGTGAAGTCAAAGAATTATACTCATTTCTATAAGCAACCTAAGGAAATCCATGGAAAAAAAGACCTGAAAGAAGGAATTATTCAATGTAAATAAATACTGGTGTGTGTGTGTG
>NW_006922173.1:1181302-1183747 GCF_000298275.1 Orycteropus afer afer
ATATATATATATGGTGGTATAGTGCCTAAGGCATGTGACTACTAACCAGAAGGCTGAGGCTGATGGTTCAAACCTATGAGCCACTCCTCGGAAGAAAGATTGGGCAGTCCTTGGGCAGTCTACTTCTGGGGTGATACTACTCAGAAACCCAAGGAGGGGTCACTAAGACGGCAATGAATATATATATTTGTTGTTATGTGCCGTCGAATAGGACCTGACTAATAGAGAGTCCTCCTTGCGTTTCTGAGGCAGTATCACTGCGGAAGTAGATTGCCCGACTTTCCTTCCAAAGAGTGGCTGGTGAATTTGAACCTCCATCCTCTGGTTAGCAGTCAAGTGCCTTAGGTGCTACACTACCAGAGATTATATATATACATATGAGATGGCACATGCCTACAATTTCAACAGAAGCACTCAAACACATTTTCAGACTATTGTTTTGCCACATCTTTTAACAACAAATAAGCTAAAGCAATCCATGACTTGGCCAGATGTTAGAGTGGTCAGTAATGGCCTACACTATAACAGGGATACAGGGAGGGTCAAGAAATAGGGGAAAGTAAAGCAATGAGTCTAGTAGTAGAAATGAATATCCTTTTAAAAAAATGACATATCTTAAACTCTCTTATTTTTCAAAAAATTTCATGTAAAGTGTTCCAGATTAATTACAAAGTCATTCAGTCATTCATACAACAACAAAATTAAGGGTTGCATTTATTTTACATACTAATTCATATCTTCACATTCTTGTTTTTTTATTTTCCATTCCATAACTAAATTGCCTATTTATTTGAATTATTTTTCTTTCCTCTCCACAGCTGTAAAATATTCTTCATAGAGGTGAACTATATTTTTAATTGTTTTTTATTTATCTTTTTGTTGCTGTCATTATTACTGTTAATAACATTTTATTATTTTTCTTATTAATATTCCATTAAATTTTTTGTTTTACAAAGATTTTATATAAATTTTATAATTTACTGTTAATTTTCCATAAAGAAGTGGGCTGGCACAGTGGGTTTGGAGTGTCTGAGAGAGGCCAGGAAGTGAACGGAGCAGTTTGGAACAAATAAGAGAGACAAACTTGTCTGTCAATTTGTCGTACTGTGATGACATGCTTATTGCTGTGAGGCTGGAAGCTATGCCACTGGTGTTTCAAATGCCAGCTGGGTTACCCATGGTGGACAAGTTTCAGCAGAGCTTCCAGACTAAGGCAGACTTAGAAGAAGGAAGAGTCTATCCACTTCTCAAAGAATTGCCCAGTGAAAACCTTATGGATAATAGTGAAACACTGTCTCATATATTACTGGAAAACTTTATGAATTGCCTTGAAATTTTGTCCAATGTGGTACTGGAAGATGATTCCTCAGGTAGGAAGGCACTCAAAATATGACAGGGAAAGAGTTGCCTCTTCAGAGTAGAGCTAACCTTAATGATGTGGATAGAATCAATCTCTCAGGACCTCCATTTGCTGATGTGGAATGATTCAAGATGAGAAAAAACAGCTGAAAACATCCACTAATAATTAGAACATGGAATGTATGAAGTATAAATCTAGAAAAATTGGAAGTTGCCAAAAATGAAATGGAATGCATAAAGATAAATATCCTAGGCATTACTGAGCTGAAATGGACTGGTTTTGGTCATTTTGAATCAGACAATCATATATATGATCTACCATTCTGGGAATGACAAATTGAAGAGGAATGGTGTGGCATTCATCATCAAAATGAATGTATCTGGATACATCCTGAAGTACAATGCTGTCAGCTTTAGGATAATATTCATACAGCTACAAGGAAGACTAGCTAATACTACTAATATTCAAATTTACACACCAATCACAAGCCAAAGATGAGGAAATTGAAGATTTTTATCAAATTCTGCAGTCTGCAATTGACCAAACATGCTATCGATATATATTTATTATAACTGGTGATTGGCATGCAAAAGCTGGAAACAGAGAAGAATCATTGGTTGGAAAATATGGCCTTGATGATAGAAATAACAATGTAGATTGAATGATAGAATTTTGCAAAACCAATGACTTATTCATTCAAAATACCTTTTTTCAACAACACAAATGGTGGCTATACAGGTGGACTATGCCAGATAGAGTACACAGGTATAAGATTGACTACATCTGTGGCAAGAGGCAACTGTTGTTGTTGTTAGGTACTATCGGGTCATCTCCAACTTATAGTGACCCTGTGCACAGCAGAATGAAACACTGCCCTGTCTCACACCAGCACCATGATCCCTGCTATGCTTGAGCCCATCACTGCAGCCACTGTGTCAATCCATCTTCTTGAAGGTGTTTCCCTCTTTCATTGACCTTCCACTTTATCAAGCATGAAATCCTTCTCCAGGGAATGATCTCTTCTTACAACATGATGGAGGTAGGTGAGACAAAGTCTGGCCATTCTCACTTCCAAGGTGTATTTC
>NW_006922173.1:1184642-1186924 GCF_000298275.1 Orycteropus afer afer
TGTGTTATGATCCACACAAATGCTTTTGCATTGTCAATGAAACACAAGTAAACATCTTTTTGGTATCCTTTGCTTTGAGCCAAGATCCACCTGACATCAGCAATGATATCCCTGGTTCCATGTCCTTTTCTGAATCCACTTTGCATTTCTGGAAGTTCTCTGTCAATATACTGCTGCAACTAGTTTTTGGTTATCTTCAGTAAGATTTTACATGCAATATTAATGATATTATTTGATAATTTCCACATTATTTGCCATCACCTTTCTTTGGAATGGGTACAAATATGGATCTTTTCCAATTAGTTAGGAGCTCTGGTAGTGTAGTGCATAAGGCATTTGATTATTTCCCAGAAAGCTGGTGGTGCAAATCCACGAGCCACTCCTCAGAAGGACGATTGAGTGATCTACTGCCGTAGTGATACTACCTTGAAAACCCAAGGAGGGATCACTATGAGTCAGATCCGACTCAACGGCAGTGAGTGAGTTCCAGTCAGTTGGCCAGGTAACTGTCTTCTCAATCTCTTGGCATAGATGAGTGAGTGCCTCCAGCAGGGCATCCATTTGTTAAAACATCTCAATGGGTATTAAGCCAATTCCTGGAGACTTGTTCTTCTCCAGTTGCTTCAGTGCTGCTTCAACTTCTTCCTTCAATTTCATTGGTTTCTGATCATATGCCATCTCCTGAAATGGATGAAGATTGACCAGTTCTTTTCGGTATAGTGACTTTGTGTATTTCTTCCATCTTCTTTTGATGCTTCCTGCATCATTCAATATTTTTCCCATAGAAGCTTAGAATATTGCAGCTTGAAGCTTAGCTTTTTTCCTCATTTCTTTCACCTTGAAAAATACCAAGCATGTTCTTTACTTTGGGTTTTGTAATTCCAGGTCTTTGCACATTTCATTATACTAATTAGTTTTCTCTGCTCAAGTTGCTCTTTGAAATCCCCTGTTCAGCTTTTTTATCTTGTCATTTCTTCCATTTGCTTTAGCTACTCTCTGCTCAAGGGCAAGTTTCAAAGTCTCTTCTGACATCTGTTTATATATTTTCTTCCTTTCTCATTTTTTTAATTACCTCTTGTTTTCTTCATGGATGATGTTCTTGAAATACTCCCATAATTCTTTTGGTTTTCAGTCATTGTTGTTCAAAGCATCAAATATATTCTTTCCATAGTCTCTTAATTCAGGATGGATATATGCATGGTCATATTCTAGCTCTTGAGGACTTGTTTTAATTGTCTTCAACTTCAAGTAGAACTTGCATAAGAGCAGTTGATGGTCTGTTCTACAATCAGCTCCTGGCCTTGTTTTGATTACTGATATCAAACTTTTCCATTGCTTTTTTTTCCACAAATATAGTCAATCTGATTCCTGTGCATTCCATCTGGCACAGTCCATTTGTATAGCCACTGTTTATATTGTTTGAAAAAGGTGGGCCAGAGGAAAAGCCAGAGATGACAAACCAGCAGCATCTAGGTACGGGGAGGGAGACAGGCCCCAACCAAGAGGCAAAAGAAAAGCTCAATACCTTCAGCCAAAATAAGTCCAGTAGCTAACTGTGGAATAGACCATCAATTGGTCAGATGCTAGTTCAAGTTGAAGCTTAAGACAATTAAAACAAGTCCATGAGAGCCAAAATATGACCTTGATTACATCCCTCCTGAGTTTAGAGACTATCTAAAGAATATATTTGATGCATTTAAAAATGATGACTGAAAACCAGAAGAAATGTGAGATGATGTCAAGAACATCATCCATGAAGAAAGCAAAGGGTTATTAAAAAGACAAGAAAGGAAGACCACAATGGATGTCACAAGAGACTCTGAAACTTCCCCCTGAACATAGAGTAGCTAAAGCAAATGGAAAATTTACAGGAAAAAAGACCTGAACAGAAGATGTCACCGAGCAGCTTGAGAAGACAAAGACAGTTATGATAATGAAATATGCAAATACCTGCAGTTAGAAAACCCAAAGTGTAGAAAATGCTCGACATTTCTCAAACTGAAAGAACTGAAGAAAAAATTCAAGCCTTGAGTTGCAATATTGAAAGGTTCTATGGGCAAAATATTGAGTGATGCAAGAAACATCAAAAGTAGATGGAAGAAATACACAGAGTCACTGTACAAAAAAGGACTGGTCAATGTTCATCCATTTCAGGAGTTGGCATATGATCAAGAACCAAAGGTATTGGAGGAAGTCTGGGTGCACTGAATGAACTGACAACTAACAATTGACTTAATTCCCACTGAGATATTTCAACAAGCAGATGTCACGTTGGAGGCACT
>NW_006922173.1:1187619-1189107 GCF_000298275.1 Orycteropus afer afer
CAGCATCATGATAAATGAAGTAAAGATTGAAGTTGCCAAAGACATCGTGTTACTTGGTTCTACACTCAACACCAATTGAAGCAGCAATCAAGACATCAGATCACGTATTGCTTTGGACAAGTCTGAAAAAGACCTTTATTCAAGTGCGGAAAAGAAGATGTCTCCTTGAAGACTAAGATGTGCCTAACCCAAGCCATGGTATTTTCAATTGCTTCATATGCATGTGAGAGTTGGACAACAAATAAGGAATACCAAAGAAGAGTTGATGCTTTTGAGTTGTGGTGTTGGAAAAGACTATGGAAAGTACCATGGACTGCTAAAAGAACTAACAGATTTGTCCTGGAAAAAGTGCAAAAAATATTGTTCGTTGGAAGCAGGAATGACCAGACTTTTTCCATCTGCTTTGGTCCTGTTGTCAGAAGAGACCATTCTCTGTAAAAGGATATCATGCTTGCTAACGTGGAGGGTCAACAAAAAAAGGGAAGACCCTCAACAAGATGGATTGACACAGCACAGTGGCTGCAACGATGGGCTCAGTAAGGCAAGGGTCATGAAGCTGACAGAGGACTGGGCAGTGTTCCATTCTGCTGTATACAGGGTTGCCACAAATTGGAGATAACTCAATGGCACCTAACAACAACAACAGTTAAATTTTTAGAAGTATTATGTCTTAATATCAGAATATCACTGCCTAAGTGTCTAAGTTGGAAGAACCATGTCTGCTAAGCCACTGTGGATCCTGAAGAAGCAGGCACTGTGCATTATAAAATGAACCTTGGATTGATTCAAATCAAAATATATAGATGAGAAAATCCAAGATGTCAGACTGGAACATGGCAATGAATGTTTTAATGGAATAAATAGTATATAAAATACAAAGTTAGACATGTAATGTAGTGGAACCCCTCACACAGATTTTGAATGATAGTAAAAATAATAAAAAGAAAAGATGACATTTATTGAATATGTGCCGTGTTACACGTTTTTACAGATATTTATTAATTTAATTTGCATAACATCCCTAGGAATTACAATTATTTCATTGACTTTACATATGATTAAACTGTACCTTAGAGAATTTTAAAACCCTAGCCAAAATCACACTATTAGTAAGAATGTGTCATTAAACTTAAACATCAAGCCTTCTACCTTGTAATGAAAAATTATTTTTTTCAGAGGACAAAGAATGGAACAATACATATTCTTGCTATCAGGGAAGGTAATATGTGATAATGGTGAAACTGAGTTATATATCCAATTGTTTCCCTTAGGATTAACCAATATTATGATTTTTTTTTTTTTTTTTTAAGTCTTGCCATTGGAAGAGGCTGTATCTCCTCTGTTAAGCTAATATTATGTGTAATCACCAACTTTTCCATGGAGCTAATAATAGCATGGGGAAAAATGTGTGTGTGTGCACATCAATGTGTGCATATGTTTATACACTTGTGTGTCTGAATGTGGGTTTTTGTGTGTATACTTCATCCC
>NW_006922173.1:1189532-1190142 GCF_000298275.1 Orycteropus afer afer
TTCTCAATTAACTAATTTCTGAATGTGTGAAGAATATATTTTCACACAATATCAATGACTTTCAATTTTTTTTTTCCTATTGAACATGTAATATGTTTATTCATCTGGCATATTTAGACAGTGGCAAGCATTTGCAAAAACAGATGTTCATGAGAGTATATCAGCATTCAGAATCAATGTGGTCATTAATGGAGGCTTAGCTTCTAAACTAGTATTTAAATCAACATCACAGAAGGTCTAAGTGATTTATATAGACCTTCATTTCAGTAAACTAGAAAATGGACCTCGAAAGCAGCCAGTAATATAACAGACGTAAAGGTGAAGAAAAACTACCAATGGATTTTGCCAATGAACCAGATGCTCTCTTTGGAAGAAAAATTCCCAGCTTGGCATCAGGAGCTTACAATGTCATCCAAATGATTGCTCCAGTCTTTGGAAGACAATATTTTCAAACCACCTAAACACACAAAAACCCATTTGAATAGCAGTAAAGCTAAATCATAATTATACTTTTGGGAATGATTGATGTGTACAAATACATTTTGATAACTGTGTTATTTTAAAAGCTTATATTTTGAAAATTCCAAATAACTTCTTACATGTGCTTTAC
>NW_006922173.1:1191377-1203720 GCF_000298275.1 Orycteropus afer afer
TAAAGAGCATTCTAGTTGTACTTCCTCTGAGATAGATCTGTTCATTCTGGCAGTCCGTAGTACATTCAATATTCTTAGCCAACACCATAACTTAAAGGCATCAATTCTTCTTCACTTTTCTTTATTCATTGTACAGCTTTCACAAGCACGTGAAGTGACTGAAAAGACTATAGATTAGGTCAAGTGGACCTTAGTCTTCAAAGTGGTATCTTTGCATTACAATCCATTGAAGTCTTCTGCAGCAGACATGCCCAATATAATATGTCATTTAGTTTCTTGACTGCTGCTTCCATGGGTGCTGACTGCAGATCCAAATAAAATAAAATCCTTCAAAACATTATTTTCTGCATTTATCATGATTTTTCTTACTGGCTCAATTATGAGGATTTTTGTTTTCCTTATGTTGAAGTATAATTCATGCTTAAGGTTATAGACTTTGAACTTCATCAGTACTAGTTTCAATTCTTCTTCACTTTCAGAAAGCAAGATTGTGTCATCTACATGTTATAGGTTGTTAAAGAGTCTTCCCCTAATCCTGATGCCACATTCTCCTTCATATGGTCGACTTCTTAGATTACTTGCTCAACAAAAGACTGAATAAGTATGGTAAAACCTTGCAGTATCCCCTTGTTCTGTTTGAACTTGATCTATATACAGTTTGTGCATGAACACCTTTAAGTGATCTGGAATTCCCATTCTTCCCAATATTATCCTTAATTTATTATGATCCAAAAAGTCAAAAGCCTTCAATTGTCAATAAAGCACAAGTAAACATTTATCTGACAATCTCTGCTCTCAGCCAAGGACTATCTGACATCAGCAGTGATAAACTTCATTCTATGTTCTCTCAGAATCTGGTTTGAATTTCTTAAAGTTATATGTCAATATGTTGCTGCAGTCATTGGGCAATCTACTTCTGTAGTGATACCCTCAGAAACCCAAGGAAGGGTCGTTATGAGTCAGGACCGACTCGATGGCACATTACAACAACAACAACAGCAGCAGCAAAATTTTACTTCCATGTGATATTAATGATACTGTTTAATAATTTCCACATTTTGTTAAATGACCTTTCCTTAGAATGGACACAAACACTGGTTTCTTTCAATCAGTTGGCCAGATAGCTGTCTTCCAAAATTCATGGCATAGACAAGTAAGTGCTTCCAGCATAGAATGCATTTGTTAAAACATCTTAATTGGTGTTGTGTTAATTCTTGGAGTCTTGTCTTCACACAGACCTTCAGTGCAGCTTAGCCCTCCTTCCATACCATCTATCCTGTATCACATGCTACCTCTTGAAACTGTTGACAGTCAAACATGCCTTGTTTGATGCTTCCTGTTGTTCACTATTCTGCCTAGAATCCTTCTATATTTCACCTAGCAGCTTGAATATTTATTCATTTTTTTCAGCTTGAGAAATGTTGAGCATTTTCTTCCCTTTTGGTGCTCTAAATGAAGGTTATACACATTTCATTAGAATATTTTATCTTCTCAAGTTACTCTTTGAATTCTCCTGTTCAGCTCTTTCATTATATCATGCTTCTTTTCACTTTAGCTCCCCTCTGCTGAAGAGAAAGTTTTAGAATGTCTTGTGACACTTATTAAGGTATTTTTTTCTTTCTTGTCTTCTTAATGAGCTTTTGATTTCTTCATGTATGATGTGCTTAAAATTATTTCACAACTTGTGAGTTCTTCAATAATTAGTGTTCAATGCATTTAATCCATTCTTGATATGGTCTCTAAATTTATGTGGGGTCAACACACAGTCATTCTTTGGCTCTCACGGACTTGTTTCAATTTTCTTTAGCTCTATCGTGGACTTATATATGAGCAATTGATAGCCCTCACCTTCTTTTGACTGAGAATATGATCCAATACATTGGATTAAATCAATATTTGGGTATGTGGTAACATTTGGACTATATTTCTTATTTCCCAAATGAAATGTATGGTGTTCTAATAATAGTTGAAATGAACCCTTTTAGATTTTAATTGCATTGTATTAACATTTTCAATTAAGGAATTAAAATAGTATTTTATAGTACTATAATAAATTTTGTTATATAGTTATTTAATTTTGAAGTAATGTGAAAAGAACCATCCAAAAGTATAGATAATATGATTTGAGATATTTTCCTAGGGAAGAATGCTTCACACTGCTTATTTCTCCTTCACAGAACTCACAGATCATTTTTCTATGGGGTAATTTTTTTATAAAATGGGGACACATTTTTGTGAGCAAAAATCACTTAGGGAACAATGATAATGAAATCCCAGGAACAGTGATTTTCAACCAGTGTTGTTGTTGTTATGTCCCCTCTAGTTGGACCTGACTCATAGCAACCCCTCCTTGGGTTTCTGAGGCAGTATCACTATGGAAGTAGATTGCCCCATCTTCCTTCTGAGGAGTGGCTGGTGGGTTTGAACCGCCAGCCTTCTGGTTAGCAGTCAAGTGCCTTAGGCACTATGCTACCAGAGCTCTAAGCAGTATAGCAATGTTTAATTCTCTGGGTGAATCACCAAATCATGCTATACAGACATTAACACACTTAGCAGCGGTGTCAACAGACCAAACAGCCCTATCTAAGCATCAAACTGAGAAAGCAGCCAAGAGCTCTGCATAGACACAGATGTTAATGCTAAAAAATTTATTCCAGACCTTGGCATCTGTGTCCTTTATCTGTCAAACATGTCCTTTGTGTGGCTCAGCTGCTGGCTTTGTAGAGGAATGTAAATGGGAGGGAAGAGTAAAAAAAGAATATTAGTTACATTAATTCTTTTCTGTGGAAACACTGCCAGTGTTTAGTAATTTTGTTTTCTATCTTGTTAAATCATAAGGGAGAGAGTTACTTTGTAATGTATATTGTATATGAATTAAGTATTTCTCTATGGAAGGCAAAATTCTGGCTTTGTGACTGGAACATAGGAACAAATCAGATGAAAAGTACACTTTCAGACTTCATTAAAATATAGACAAAATACTGTTTTAATTGCTACTAGTTTGTGAAGTAATGAGAAGGAAAAGACCATCATGTTACAACTGAAATATGGTCTTCAAGAATGCATATAAAATATTTTCACCAAATGGTTATAATTTTCATATATAAATTATGATAAGTGTTTTGATATTGCCAACCAACTTCAATATATTAATTAAGAAAGCATATATTTAATGCATAATTTGAATACTACTAAAATTTTTTACTATGTATTTCAATTATATCAAGAACAATTATTTCTTCTAATAGCATATTTCTTGCTTAGATTCAAAGCTCCCTATTCATTGTCTAATTTATTCATTGCCAGGCTACCATGCCAGCCCTCTTGGGCTAGAAACCAGGTAATAAACAATGGATAAACAAACCTTTACCAATAGTCTATGCTTAAATTAAAAAAAAAAAAATTAAATAGGAAGAACTCACTGATAATTATTGCAATTATAATTATATAAGCATAAAGTGGACAAAAACTACTAACAAGAGCCAAAGCAACAGAAGTAATTGTGTCCTTGTTAGCAAACATTATCTGAAAAGAAATATAATGTTCTGACTGTTTTATAAAGTGAGATTCCAGATGTTATTGGATATATTAACTGTCATATAATTTGTGTATTATTTGCTTTACTTGTCCACTTTGAGATCTATATTAATCCCAAACATGGCCATTAAAAAAAAGAAAAAAAACAAGCAGACTAAGTGTGGACAAAAAGAATTGTAGAATAATTAAAATTTATTCATCAAGTGCTATGTGGAAGACTCTGATCTAAGCACATTACATATGCTCATTCAACGAGTCTATGTAACACCTCTTCTCCACCCCCAATCCTCCCCAAAAAATATTATTGAGTTGATTTGAACTCATAGCAAACATAAAGGACAGAGTAGAACTGTCCCATAGGGTTTCCCAGGCTATAAATCTTTTCAGAAGCAGACTGCCTCATCTTTCTCAGTCGAGCAGCTGTTGTTGTTGTTGTTGTTATGTGCTGTCGAGTAGGCCCCGACTCATAGTGACCCCTCCTTGGGTTTCCGAGGCAGTATCACTACGGAAGTAGGATTGCCCAACCTTTCTTCCAAGGAGTGGCTGGTGGGTTTGAACCGCCAGCCTTCTGGTTAGCAGTCAAGTGCTTTAGCCACTATGCTGTCAGTCGAGCAGCTAGTGGGTTTTAACCACTAATCTTTTGGTTAGCAGCTGAATGCTTTAGCTACTACACTACCAGAGCTCCTTGCAATAACCCAAAGACTTAACTATGCTCTTTTCCTGCAAGGAAATAGAGACTCAGATCTTAGGTGATTTGGCGAAGTGTTCCAGCTTACAGTGACAGTACTTGGATTGAAACCTTTGGAATATGACACCAAATGCCACGATCTCTCATGGTTCTTCTACTCAGTGGTGAATAAATAAATGCTTAATGGCCAGTTCTTTGCCATGCAAAAGGGAACACCTTATGTAAAACTTTTCCTGATTACTGTTGTGTAAATGGCCAACCTTGGTGGATTATAAGCTTGTTGTTATCAATGAATATAGAACTGGAAATAGATGTACACAATTGGCTTTTGAGAACTGTTGGAAGGAACACAGGGGACAAAGCTGCTGCTTTTTTGATTTCAGAGGATGGAGCCATTGCCCCCTAGGTTTCAGAGTGAAGTCATCACCACCTCAGTTCCACAAGGTAGAACTGTTATTCTGGTGGATTAAGTTGAGAATAAAGGGCTGTTCTACTGATAGGTTGGCCATGAACAGGAGGCCACCCAATGCAAAGGAGGTAGTATTGCCTTCCCAGTGGACCTAGAAGGCAAGTTTGACATCTGGGGTGAATGACCCTGCACTCACACTTCAGAGAACATGTCCAATTCCTAGAGTCTAGAAGGTGGGGATATTGCTTATATGTCTATAAAAACAGAGAAATATTTTCAAATATTGAGAGCAATAAAGTCCTCAATATTTAATGAGCTCTGCTAGGTTTTGGACTTGCTTGGTAAACCTGACCCTTTCTTTTTTTCCAGTTTCCCACATTTGGAATAGAAATGTCTACTTATTTTGTTTTCCCATTATACTTTGGAAGCAGATAATTTGTATTTATGTTAGTTCACAGACAGACAGAAATTTTGCCCTAAAATGGAATTCATCTAGAATCTAAATAATGCTTGATTTAGATGACTCAATAGTTGAGATTTTGGACCTAGACATGATACTGAGATTAATTAAGACTTTTGGGGATGTTGTAATAAAATGTATATGTTTTTGCATGTAGGAAGGACATAAATTATGGAGGACCAAAAGGTGGAATGTTATACACTTAATTGTATAGTCCCAAAATAGGTATTGAATTCCTAGACTTTATACGTGTGGATGTGATTGTGTGTAGAAATTGTTTTTCTTTTGTTATACTAATGAGAATATTAACAGTTTTGGTTGGATCCTAAGCCTAATTACTTCTGGGTAGGAAAAAGAACAAAATAGACACAGATGCACAGAGAGGAAACCAAGGAATATTGAGGGTCACTGGTGGACATAAGAAACTAAGTTAGGTTCACAGAAGGAATCCACATAGCAAAGATCCTTATTTTGGCTTGAAAAATCTTTGAGAAAATGAATTTTGTTCTTTCGATCTAACAACTTCTTGTATGTGTATTATGGCAACATACGAAGTTAAGATAATGTTCTTTAGCATATTTTTTCTCATTTGGTGCCAAGGTATGACAAAAGTAAAGGCAACTAACCAAATATCCATGTTTCTCTTTATTTGTCAGCTTCTTTTGCAATTACATTGAGGCAATAAAAGGATTAATAATCAATGGCATATGAGCATAATGATATAATCCAACATCTGCTCTGAAGTAGTTAATAACTCTTTGCCCCATTGTGAATCTTTTCCTGCTGAAAACTTGAACTTAGGGACAGCACATATCCAACATGGAAGAGGTCTATCCAGCTCACCTCAGATTTTATTTATATGAGAAATATCTCTGTAACATATAAAAATGTTATAGCTTATTGTTAACATTTCAAGACAATGCATGTTTATAAAACAAAAATGAATGATGTCCATTAAAAGTATATGGGTTTCCCCTCTTTGACTGACATTCCATCCCAAAACCAAGAAGTGAATACTAATTATAATTTAAAAGGCTTTTCAGGTATTTTGCATGCTTTTCAGGCAAATATAGGCCTACAGTTAATTAGACAGTACTATATCAAGTGTTTAACATCTTTTCTCACTTAATATGAATATTGTCTTTCCATTTTAGAATTTATAAATCTATTCATGCTTGCTATATTGCATATTATTTCATACTCTGGTATTATGATTTAAATATAAATATATATCAGCTGATGGACCTTTAAATTGCCTATAATTTATTCTGCTTGCAAATAATGCAGTGATGAGTATAGTTATATTCATTTCCTTGCCTGTGTGTTTTTCTGAAAGGTGACTTTTGAGATTGAAATATACATAGATTTCTGATATACTGACAAAACCCTTTCCCTAAACAGTTTCATTTATACGTAGGTCCTTCCTAGGACCACACAGCATTCCTTTGACCTGTCCATAGGACCCATTTCTTACCTCAATTATCTGTAATTTTCTGATATTTTGAAGGACAATATTCCTTATATATTTTGTTTTTCAAAATATTTTGCCTATGAATGTAAAAAAAAGAAAAAGAAATAAAAGGCTTCCCATTTGGAAAGAACAAAGCACAAAATCTATATTCACAGATGACATGATCCTACATATATAAAGTCCCAAAGAATCCACAAAACACTATGAAAAGTAATAAATGAATTCAATAAAGTTTCAGGGTACAAGATCAAAACAAGAATATTATTTGTGTTCATTTTTACCAGCAGTGAACAATCTGAAAGGGAAATTAAGAAAACAATCCCATTTACAATAGTATTTGAAATAATAAAATGATTAAGAATAAATTTAGCAAAAAGACGTGTAAGACATGTATGATTCTAACCTTTTTATATTTGTTGAGACTTATTTTGTATGCTAGGATATGACCTCTTCTAAAAAATGATTTATGTGCACTGGAGAAAAATATTTATTGCTCTTTTGCTGTGTAGGGTAATTTGTATATGTCCATTATGTTCAACTGGTTTATAGTATCATTTAACTTCTCTATGTCTTTAGTAGAAACTCTGGTGGCATAGTGCCTAAGGTATTTGACTGCTAACCAGATAGCTGATGGTTCATACCCACCATCTATTCCTCAGAAGGAAGATTGGGCAATCAACTTAAGTAATGATATCACCTCAAAAACCCAAGGAGGGGGTCACCGTGTCTTTAGTAGGATCTCTGGTAGCATTTTAGTTAAAGTACTCAGCTCCTAATCAAAAGAACAGTGTTTCAAATCCACCAGCTGCTCTGCAGGAAAAATATGAGATTACCTGCTTCTGTGAAGATTTACACCCTTGGAAACCCCATGGGACAGTTCTACTCTGTCCTAAAGAGTCACTATTAGTTGGAATCCACTCAATAATAGTGGATACATCCTTGGTGATCTGCTTTTTAAATGTTCTATCTATAATTTAAAGTAGTGTGTTGAAGTCCTCATCTCCTAATATTGTTAAGGCGTTGTCTATTTCTTCTGTCATATTGGTCATGTGTTTTGTTGTACTGTTGTTAGATATATAAATATAAATATATATATATATATATGTATATATAATTTTTATATCATATCACTAGATTGACACTCTTTTGTTATAATGTAATATGCATCTTTATGTCTTGTAACGGATTTTTATTTAAAGTCTTTTTATCATGCATCAGTATGGCCATACCCACTCTTTTTTGTTTACTGGTTGCATGGGATATTTTTTTTTTTTATCCTTTTATTTTCAGTCTGTTTTTATCTGTGGTGCAGTGAGTTATTTGGTATGACTCTTCTAGCCATGGTCTTTGTGACTTCCATCAGATGATTGGGTGGGCTCTGGTAGCATAGTGGCTAAGACACTTGCCTGCTAACCAGACGGCTGGCAGTTCAAACCCACCAGCCACTCCTCAGAAGGAAGGTTGGGCAATCCTACTTCTGTAGTGATACTACCTCAGAAACCCAAGGAGGGGTAGCTATGAGTCGGGTTTGACTCGACAGCACATAACAACAACACAACAAATGTAGATGTTATACACAAAGGCGATTAGATAACTCAATAACTCAATAATAATATAATTAGGTACATGACTTATGGGGGTGCAACCATAGAAAAAAAGATTTTTGGAACCCCAATGTGAGGATTAGCCAGCTTTGTCATTTCACTAGGTTTAAAACAAACTATCCCAAGGGTAGAAAAAGTTAAGGGAATATCACTACCATTGAGAAAGAAAAAGCATTGGTGAGCATTCTTGGAACTGAGGACTTTGTACAGAGATGGCAGAAAGAAGGCAGCAAGATGGCATAGAATGACAAAGAGATGGCTGAGAGAAGGCAGAGAGATAGCAGCAATGGAGACAACAGAAACAAGAGAACAGTACGGGACAGAGCTATGGGCTTCCTGGCCCATGGATGGAGAAAACAGTGCCTTTGGGCAGGAGCTTTGCTAGCAGAATGTGTGCACCTATTGGCAGAATTAAAAGGGCTTTTTAACACTTTCCCAATCAGAGCATAGACCAGGTCAAGAGGCCATGGAACAAAGAGAGACATGCCTATGGACATGGCAGAATGACAGCTGTCCTGACTGAAGAATTGTGTCCTGAGTGTTCCTAAATCTGAGTTGTAACTTATTACTTCCGTAATGATCTCCATAATCGCTAGTATAGTCTGTGAATTCTGTGTGGCCATCACTACAAATTATCAAATTCAGCAGAGAGTACTGTAGGACGGACTGTTAGTGTCAAAATTGGTTAGTGTCAAAAGGTTAGAGGGTGGCAGTATGTCTGACTTCCACCTCAAAGAAAGCAGATTTGGTCTGTTGATGTTGTTCTAGATCTTCCTTACTCCTTGTGAAGTTAGAGGAGTTCAGAAGAAACTGCCATAAGACCCTTTTTACAGTGTCCTTATGTCTAAGGGGGAGCTCAGATATTGTATTGCCTAAGGCATTTGACTATTAACCAGAAGGCTGGCAGTTCAAACCCACCAGCCTCTCCTCAGAAGGAAGACTGGGCAATCTGCTTCCGTAGAGGTACTGCCTCAGAAACCCAATGAGGAGTCGCTATGAGTCAGATTCTACTTGACGGCAGTGGGTTTAGTTTGGTTTGATATGTCTAGGTATGTTTCTTGTAGACAGCAAAAGATGGATAATTTATAATTAACCATTTTAATCTATTCTGTCACTCTGCATTTTTCATGAGCTACTTAGGCCATTTACATTTAAGGTTATTACTGAAAACAAATTATCCACCTCACTCATTTAGCTATTTGTTTTTTGAGTGTTTTGTGTCACCTTTGTTTTTTTGTTCAGATTTCTTTTTGTTTTGGTTTATTTGGGTGCTTTCTTAAGATGAGTCCTTTTATTATCTTCCAAATGCTACTTCTTGGTGATATTTTAGTAGTTAACACGTAAGTTACATTACACAACTTAGAATTACAACATTGAACATATGAACAACAGTTAACAACCTTAACATAATAAATATATTCTTAATATGCTCCTCCACTACGATTTCTGTTCGTGTGTCTCCATTAATACCAGTACACAAAAAAATATTTGATAAATTACTTTGCAGTTATTTTTTAATACTCTTACCTTTTCATTGGGAGTACTACTTTCAGTAATACTTGCAAAGCTGGTCTGGTAGTGGAAAATTCCCAGAACTTCTATTTATTTGGAATTATCTTGATTTCTCCCTCATTTTTGAATGACAAATTGCTAGGTAAAGAAACAATTGTTGTGTTTGGTTCAGTATTCCTTATATGTCTGTCCAGCATCCTCTGACCTCTAGAATTTCTGGGGGGAAAATTACACTAATTCTTAAGGAAGACACTTGGTATGTTGTATTTCATTTTTTCTCTTGCTGCTTTCAGAATTCCCTCCTTGTCTTTAGTTTTCTAGAACTTTATTAGGGTATGTCATGGAGTTGATATTTTGGTGTCCCTTCTGATTAAGATTTGTGTATCTTGGATCTCTGTTCAGGTCTGGGAAATTCTCTGTGATTAGGTCTTGTTAATTGTTACTGTCACTTTATTGTCATGGTGATCTGAGATATCAATAATTCTAATGTTAGACATTTTAATTGAATCTCAAATTTCTTTTGAGGTTCATTTACTTTTCTTTATTTATTTCCCTAGAGACTTGATAAATTCAGTTATTTTTTCTTCCAGTTCACTTATTCTATCTTCTGTCTGATGACTTCATTGTTGAATATATCTCTTGCATTTTCTAATCCAGATGTTTTATTTTTCATTTTTTTTCAATATTTGTGTGATGTTTTCAATTTCTTTCTTAAGTCTTTCATTTTACTTCCTCCATTAGTTTCTTGATGTTCACTATTTTTTTTATTATTTTATTAAACATATTTAGAACTATAGTCTGAAAATGATCTATTCTTTGCATTATTGGTTTCCTTAGGAGATATTTGTTCTACTCCAAGTTTTGCTTTTGATTGCTCCTTGTTCTCTTGTGATTTTGTATGCTTTACTAACTCTTGTCAGGTGGACCATCTTGTTACTTTTTCTATTTTTTTGGTTTAAGTTTTTTATTCTATGCATTATAGTGTTTTTTTTTTTGTTGTTGTTGTTTTTAAATTGTGTGCCCAGGTGATGCAACAGCCAAGTTCCAGCTGCCAACCAAAACATGCTGCATCCCCAGCCACTCTGTGGGAGAAAGTTGTAGCAACCCACCATTGCAAAGAATGACAGCACTGGGAATCCCATGGGGCAGCTCCCCATCAGCACCTCAAGTTCACTATGAGTCAAAACAATCCAGTGGGAGTGGGATGGGTATCTTCTCCAGAAGACTGCTAGATGGACTCTTACCTTAATTTTATTTTTATTTTATTTTTCAGTGTGATTCATGGGTTCTGTATGTTTAGTGTCTGGAATTCAATGTGCATTCACAAAATGAAGGATATAGCTCTTCAGAGATTCTGCTGTAAGGGTTAGGACTTGATTTTCCTATGGTGATGGTGTGGGGCTCACTCTATCTTTCTCTCACTGGCACCCTTTTATTGACACTCCCCTGGTGTCCCACCATGGAAGGATTCCTTTGTCCCTGCCAGTCTGAAATATTCTTCTCATTCTGCTGCCCTTGTAATTCCTCCCTGACCTAGTGCCAGTCCCTCATGTGCTTCAGCAAGATTCAACAGCACTCTCATGCAGTACTACGGTCTCTTTCACCTTCTCCAAATTGCATACCCCATGAATTTCCATAGATAATTTGCATCACCTTAAAAGAAAATCAAGCTAAAGTTTCTTCAGATTAGCTCCGTTCTGTGTTCCCTGTTTGGAGTACTACCCAGGCCATGTCTCAAAATGGCTACAGTAAGTGGCAACTCTTAGCATTGGTGGGTAAGGTCTCCTGGCTTCTGAGCCAAACCTATTCCTACTCTACCCTATTTCTAGACTCACTGTGACTCTCAAATATCTAAATTACTCTCCACAGTTCTGCAATTTCAATCTACACCTTGTTTTTTATTGTTTGTTCAGTGAGATAACCACTGACATAGAGTTCACAGATGCTTATCACTCCAAACAAGACAGATTTTATGGCAACAGACCCTTTAGAAGCCAATGAAAACCATTTAAAGTGTTGATATATGTATGCATATTGTCCAATAATGAAATATTCTTTTGAAATCACTTTATGTGAAAGGAATCCCTAGAAAAGCTCACTCTGCCACCTTGGACTGCTTCCTGTAGTGTTATTTTTAAATGGATTTAGATTAGTTATAAATATACATTGCAAACTTTAAAGGAACCACTAATTTTTAACAGCACAGAGTAAGAGTCACAATAGCTCTATTTATAACTTGATTCTCATACTTCTAAACTTATTAATTTAAAATTTCAATTAATATATTTGTATGTTTACTACTTCATGTGAAAAATGCAGATTATACCAATAATTTATTTCAGACAGTTCTTTGAAGATGAAATAAATTTTTTATTTAGAAGATCACTCACAATATATCACCCTTGTTAATGTCATCTATTATTGTAATTATTATCAATATTTATATCATATAAACTTTTCTAGTGATCAAACACAACCCATGAATGTTAGGAAAGATTTCCATATTTTAACATTATTCCATTGTCAAACATGGACATCAATGATCACTTAAGCCAACAGATACTTGTTCGACTCTGTGTGTGAGATTATTCATTTGTTTCTAATATTTCTGCTGTAATTTTTTTTTTCCCCTCAGTGATACCTTTTTTTTTTTTTTTTTTTT
>NW_006922173.1:1211545-1226836 GCF_000298275.1 Orycteropus afer afer
TGTCTGTGTTAATTGGTTTCCCTTTTCTTTGTTGAAGAGGGTCTGTGCAATCCTTCTGCCTAGTCCGCCATCTTGCCCCGCCTCCTTCTGCTGTAATTTTATGTTTAATCCTTTTAATATGCACCTTTAGATAATTAAACTATTATCTTTTAATGCTCTATTTCACACATAAAATTTACCTACAGAATATTCTCTAAAATTCTTCATCATACAACTGTGTAATGCTTTTCTTATACAAGTAACTTTGAAATAATTAATTATCATTTTCTTACCAATTATATGATAGAATTGATAAAATTTCCAGGTTATTATTAAAAGATTCTATAAGACTGTCAAATTAGATAAAAAAGCTTATCACAGTATATCAATGTTGACAACTTTCTAAATTCTTTATGCCTTCATTTTAAAAGAAAAATAACAATATTCCAAATTTTAGATAATATTTTAAACTGACTTTTATCAAATGTTGAATTCAAGTCATTTTACTAACAGGAGTTCATAAGAAAGTTTGAATTTATTTTTGTGATGGAATTATTTTTATTTAATCATGGAAAGTATTATGGAAAATACATTCATTGAGAATATGAGTTATTCAAGCAGTTTTATTGCTTCACAACCTTTTTATTTTCACTTGTCAAGTCTGTTAAACAAAAAATAACTATGAATTCTATTACATTAAATAAATTTGAAATAATTATCCTTTTGACACATCCATTTTAAAGGCTACTAGTGATTTAGCCCTACTTCTCTATTACAGCAGCCATATTCCTGTACTGAGATGAAACATGATGGACCTCTGCACTTGCAAAGCTACTTTGTCATACATGCTGACAATTATGTGCAACAAGATAGTGTAGCCAACAATGACATAGAGTTCACAGATGCTTATCACTTCAAACAAGACAGATTTTATGGCAACAGGCCCCTTAGAAGCCAATTGTAGTGTCTATATATATATATATATATATATATATATATATATATATATATATATAGTTCAATAATGAAATCTTCGTTTGAAATCACTTTATGTGAAAGACATCTCTAGAAAGGCAAAAATTTAAAGGGCAAACAATGTTATGGAGGAGTGTTCAGTTGAGCTCAACTGCTTCAGTTGAGATATATATTGTATATAAAATAATTTAATTGCATCTGAGAGCCATGAATCTGATGGACCACAATCTCCATGCTCTTCCATGTTGTTATTGTTTTTGTTCTTGTGTGCCATCAAGCTGGCTCCGACTCAAAGCGACCTCTCCTTGGGTTACCGAGGCAATATCACTACGGAAGTAGATTGCCCAACCTTCCTTCCGAGGAGTGGCCAAATTTCTTCTAAGTCAAATTTTAATATAGTGTATATTTTCCCTTAGGCTGTGTTCCTTGTGGGTTATCCCAGAACTATCTTTTTGTTTCTGAAACTTTAATTATCTTTAATTGTGTGTGTGTTTGACTTAAGTCAAGTAGTTCACTTTTGATAGATACTGCTTCCCCAAGGGTGAGCAGGTAGCCATTCAGTTGCTCAGAAATGAATTTACACCTCAATGAGGATTCACACCTTGTTAGCTGGTCCTGTAAAATGGATTTCACCTCAGGGAATAGAAGAGATCAATCTCTCTGTTCAATCAATCAGTTTCTACGATTTGAATCCGAATCTGGGGAAAATACAAAAATTAACCTTTTAAAATCCTTTTGTTGTGTATGCTTATGTTGGAATGTTAAAATGAGTATTCATATATTAGACTACACATAATATAGCACAATTTTAGCTATTATATCCTTCAATTAACAAAAAATTTCAGTAAAATTATTCTTCTGTGTCTATGCTCCCATAGTGTTAACCTATGTTGTTCACAATGACAATTCTAAAAGGTAAGAGCTTAAATACATAGTTAATATATATAAATAAATTTATGTACAAAAAAATAAAACTATGTTTTCTCAGTGTCAAAAACAATCCATATTTAGGCAAAGAATGATGTTATTTGAAAGGATTATTGCAATAAGAGGAGGAGGACTGTTGCAACAGGGTGAAGGAGACTACTGTAACAGTGAGCATCTCCTACCACTAGATCTGCAAGTATTTCAAAGGTCATGCCTAAAAGACCATTACAGTGTAGAGTAAACAAGGCTAAAAAAACCCCATCATCTTACAGTTAATTAGGAAAGGTCTTTCTCTGTAGTTGGTCTATTCTAGGGAAGGGTTGTTGTACATGCTTATGCTGGCTCAGAATGAACAAAAAATCAATATGAACTCACTGCCATCTAGTTGATTCCAACTCATAGCAATCTTATAGAGAGAGTAGAAATGCCCACGGAGCCTTCCTCTTCTCTCTCCCATGGAGGGGTTAATAGGTTGGAGACCAATTTTTGGGTAGCAGCCCAATGATTTAACCACAGTGCCACAGAACTCTTTGGCCCAGACTGAAATTAGGCTGAAATTCAGGAGCCTGATGGAAGATGACAAGCTTAACTGACATCCAGCGAAGTCATTAGTGGACATTGTGTCTTGAGTGGTCAGTGAGGACAAAAAGTTCTGCTTATCACTTATAAGGGGAAGAATAAGAATTTATAGAGGGGCTGTGTCTGATCTTGTCATACTCAACAAACAAGGAGCTTCCACTAGTCTTCTCTAAAGCTGTGGAGAAGCATGGCTCTTTGCAGTGATCCCTTTCACCACACAGAAAAGGATGAGGTAACTTCTTAATAGTTACTGAATTCTAGGAACGCAGTGGTCAGTTAGGGTTAGAATTGTCTTTCCCAGTGTCCCATACTTTCCAATCAATGTTTCTTGTCTGGTTTGATATTAGTATATTTTTAATATTCACTTCATTATTAAGTAATGAAATTAGTTTATATTTCATGAAACTGTTTTCAAGAGTACTACTAAAATGGTAAATTCTGTTTTCTACAGTCCTTTGGTCCTCTGTGTCCCTCCCATCAGTGTCTGACTTTTGATGATCTATTCTCTTACTTCACTCACTGCAATGGCTTCTTTAATGTTCTTCCTTCCTCTTAACCCTTTCCATGTCCTGTGTCCATGGACAAAGTTATATGTAAAAACTTCCATATAATCTCATTGTTGTTGTGGTTGTTATGTGCCGTCGAGTCGACCCCGACTCATAGCGACCCCTCCTTGGGTTTCCGAGGCAGTATCACTATGGAAGTAGGATTGCCCAACCTTCCTTCCAAGGAGTGGCTGGTGGGTTTGAACCGCCAGCCCTCTGGTTAGCAGGCAAGTGTCTTAGCCACTATGCTACCAGAGCTCCCATATAATCTCATAGTCTAAATTAAACCAATGGCTCCAAACCATGAGTAGATTACATTCAACCTCTTGTAAGTGATATATTGCCACTTCTAGATGTGTCTCATTCAAGTTTTTCAGCCTCCTTTCTGTTATTATTTGATATTTGCATCTTGAGTGCCACTATTATGAAATATTACTAGTAATTTCTGAGTACATCATATCCTTCTGTTACTCTTGCATTAAGAGTCACTTTTTTTAAAAATGATGTCTTTCCTCTCCTATCAGACACACACACACACACTCACATTTTTAAGTTTCAACTCATTTGCAAAGACTTTTCTAGATAGCTCAATGAGATTTAGAGATTCCTTTTGTTTTTTTTCATGGCATTTTTAGACACATTCTCATTAAGTAAATTATCATATTGTATTGCATATATATAGTAAATAAGCATAAGTATGTTAATGTCAGAGACCATGTTTTGTAAATTTATTTTCAGAGCCAAAAGAATTGATGATATATAACTGAAAATAAATTAGTATGTCATTTTAATTCAAGGAAAGATATGCACCTCTTTTAAAATATGCCAAAAAAAAAAAAAAAAAATGTCACTCACAAAAGATATCACTCCCTGGTGCCAAAGATCATCAAAAACAGATTTTTTACAGCTTCAAAAAGTATAACACATTATGAGACAGAAATCAAAATAGCAAACGGTATTCATTATGCCCAATCATGTATTTTCCTTTTGTAAGTCTTTATTGTTCTTTTGGGAGCTCTGGTAGCATAGTGCCTAAGGCACTTGACTGCTAACCAGGAGGCTGGTGGTTCAAACTCACCAGCCACTCCTTGGAAGGAAGAGTGGGCAATCTACTTCCATAGTGATACTGCCTCGGAAACCCAAGGAGAGGTCGCTATGAGTCGGGTCTGACTCGATATCACATAACATCAACAACAACATTGTTCTTTTACATTAAAATGGAGAAAGGCTACACATAATGCTCAAAACAATTTAGAACTTAATTTTAGCTTTTTTTTTTTTTTTAGCTACTATTTTTTAACGTTTACCATTTTATTGTCAATGACTGAAAATTATAGTGTACATATATGGTCAAGCATATTTTTAAAAGATATAATTAAAACCTTGATGAAGCACTCTTAAATGGCTTTAACAAAAGAAGATAGATTCAGAAAGATTAGTGTCAATCTTTGAAATAGCACAAAGGTTAAATTTTCAGGATTATATTATGACAGTTTTCCTCCATATTATTAAACATTTACTTTACCTGTACTTCAAGTAGGTAGCTATCCTAATATGACCTATTTTAAATCATATATAAGGAGCTCTGGTATCATAGTGCCTAAGGCTTTAGACTGCTAACCGGAAGATTGGTGGTTCAAATCCACCAGCCAATCCACAGAAGGAAGACTGGGCAATATACTTCCGTAAAGATTTACTACTTCAGAAACCCAAAGGGGGTCTCTATGAGTCAGAATCCACTCAATTTTTTTTAACATAAATTAAATTATTTGAATTTTCCCTTGTCTTGTTAAAATTGCATGCTCTCTTAAGAATGTTTTCCATGAAGTGAATCTTGTAAATATTGAATTTCATTCTGTGGAGCTGATTTCAGTCACCTTTTAATTTCCAATCATATATTAATCTGAATATATATATAGTATTAGGGAATATAATAAAGAAATTAAATGTTCTTTATGGAAAAGAAATTACAAACAAGTACAAATTTCTTACATACAAAGCTATGTTAATTTTGTGATTCATCTTACATCTTTGTATTGAGAATGTAACTTATTTACTAAGTCAATGGAATTATTATATGGATTAGTCTCCTGTATTTATTAAAATTATCTTACTTTTTCCCTACTATGCCTTTACAGTCTATATAGTTAGTGTGATGCAATAAGTAAATTTTCATTGTATTGTTTTGAGGAAAATTGAAGCCATCAGAATTTAAATTTTGTCTTCTTAATTTACATCTTTACATCAAGAATAGTAACTGATAATACACGAAGAATCATTTCTCTCTTCTACACTGCACTGATGTTATATGGAAAATAAAGAGATACTGTTTTATTTCCATGATAAGTTATCACATTTTCTTATTAATTAGTCTTTAAATGAAATATGAAATTAAATACAGTCTTAAAACTGGTATAAAGTAACTGCTTTCTCTACACATTTTGGAAGTGGTATAAAAATATGTGCATAGAAAAGAATAGTTTGGTTCAGAAGTTGTATCTTTCTTTTTTTTTGTCAGAAACTATTAACATTTTGGTATTGTAAAAGGTAAAAATCTTTTTTATGATGATAAAGGAAAGCAATTCATATGTTTACAAGTCATTGGAATTACTCAATATGTTTTTTGTACTTGCTGTGTTATTTGTTTTATTTTGTGTTTACCTTCAACATATATTGAAAAGTGTTTTCCCATATGACCAAGTTTGAATGACAGGAATATGAAAGCAGTAGCTGGGAGTTGCTTTATAAAATAGCAGCATATATGATAGACACAAAAGATAAGAATATGTTTAAAGAGGAAACATTCATCCTTATTGTTATGTATTTAATGTACATTTATTGTGCATCTTCTATATTATGAAGAGTGTGTTACACAGAAGGCATAATTCAAGAAATTATACATACAAGTTGTTACACAACTTGAAATAAATGGGGTACCCTATTGAGAGGTCATAGAAAAGTTCACAGAGGCAATTTTGGGAACTCAGTTGTGAAGTACCAGAAGGAAACAGCTATATCTAGAGAATAAAAAGTCATTCAGAACAGAGAACAGAATGTACACACTCTTGGAAATTTGAAAAATCACGATTCAGTTGTTACCAGACATTGGAGTGCAATGTGGAGGAACAGAGCAAAATGTAGCTAAGTCTCAGATTGGAAAGAACTGTGAATGCCAAGCTAAATAATTCAATATTTATTCTTAACATTTTCAGTGTATTTTAAGTCATGATTAAACATGGCCAGATTAACATTTTAGAAAAAACATATGACTTTATCAAGGAGGTAGACTTGAATGAGAATAAACTGCATGTAGGGAGATACTTCAGGCATCTGTCACAATAATACTTATGACAAGTAATATGCACATGGATTAATTGTTATCTATAGGAATAGGAAGGGAGGAAGAAAATGAGAGAGAATAGAGTTATAAAACCTGTGAAATTTGACATATTGATTTGAAGGGTTTTTATGAGAGAGAAAATCATATTTGGAATAGCTTCCAATTTTGGGGGGTTGGTAACTGGGCAAATGAAGGTGTTATCCACAAGGACACAGAACAAAGGAATGGAAGCATGACTTTGGGGATTGGAAGAAGATTTCAGATGGAAGCAGTTCTGGGACACTGAAGTGAAAATAGTTCTTAATCCTCCAGAAATCTACCATAATCCTAGGTAGAGATATTATAAATTGCTCATTACCAGTTTGATTTAAAGATTTTAAAAATGAACATTCTTGTTAACATTTTTAATAACATTGTTTTAAACAAAATCTCCAGCATTTTAAAAATTATATGAATTTTCTATACTTTAACAGAGGAAGTGAAAAAAAAGAGCAAATCTTATGCTAAAAGATGTTAATAAAAGCTAAAGAATTTAACCTAGCATTATAATTAGCAGCATTAAGTATTCATATTTCCAATTAAATTTGAGGAAATGAGAAGCAATTATTACCTCTCATTTGTTCTAGAAAACCATAATTATTTTGAATCTAATGTTCTATGGGGTATAATTTTCCCATGATGTTGGTCAGTTGTTATTTGAACTAAGCATTGAAAATATCTGGGGAAGAACAATTAGTTCCCTAATGTCTCTAGCCCTAGTGTTACAGACAGAACTTGTAAAATTGGAAATAATGCCTAATGGCATTATATTTTGGGAAAAGGAAGAATGATTACATATCATACTTCAGCCAGGATAATTTGCCTCTAAATAAGCAAACACATAAGTACAAGTGAGGTAAACATATCATTATATGTTTTTCTTATATAATAAAAATTTTAGAGATTGGTCAGCATTTCAGCCATCTGCTCTTCAATCCTCACTATCTTGTTTTTCTTGCTCAGGTTTATATCTTTTACTTAAGATGGGCTACAGCTTCAAGCTGTATGGCCCCAAACAAGGACAAGAAGAAAGGATACTTTTTCTTTTTATATCATTTTCTTTATGATTGATGATATAATTAAGCTCCCAGAGTGTCTTCTTCGTGGGACATTTTTTACAGGCTTGCATCAAATGCAGATCAATAAACATCCTTATCAAAGAGGAGTAAGCTTGGCCCTGGAAATGGGATGGATTAGCATTTCCTTGCAGTCCCAAATAAGAACAAGAAAGGAGTACCTGGTGGTGCAAATGATTAAGATCTTGGCTACCCGGAGACACCTGTGAAGAAAAGCCAAGCTATCTACTAGTGACAATTCAGCCACACACAGCCTTGTGGAGCACAGTGCTACTCTGACACACACGGGGTCTCCTTGAGTTGGAATCAACTCAAGACCAAGTAGATGGCTGTTTAGAAAACACATAGAAATGTCTTCTGTGTTGAGAACAGAATGTATCTATCATAGTTGCTATATTGAAATAATATATGGGTGTTGATACCAATCCTTATAAAATGCTATTTGAACAAAATTTCTCCTTATTTACTAAAAACATCAGATGGAATTTCTTAATTTTATTGGGTTTCGTTTCTCCAGAAGTTATCACAGAACTTGGCTCATAAAGAAGTACTCATTTTGACAGTGAGTAAATAAATACGTCTACTCCTTAGTGTCCTTTTTCAGTGAGCATCTTAGTTACCGAGTGTTGCTTATCTCAAATACCACAAGTGTGTGGCTATAAAGAACAGAAATTTATTTCCTTGTAGTTCTGGAGGCTGAAAGTGCAAATCAGGGTCTCAATCATGTCAATCTTTTCCTTGTCAGTAGCCCCAGGTGTTCCTTGGTTCTTTCTTGATCCTCACACATCTGTCTTCCCCCTGTGTCCTTGTCTCTAGGTTTAATCTTATAGTTAGATAACTTAAAATAAATTAAGTTTTGACACAACCTACAATGGTATTATCTAATTTATACAACAAAAACAACTATTTTCAAGCAATATTATATCTGTAGAAATAGGGGTTAGGGTTACAACACTTATTTTGGGGGACACAGTTTAATCCACAAAAGTCAGATATGAGATTTCACACAATCTGTTCTTCCTTACTACATCTACTACAAACAAAATGCCAAGAAGATGCTCATCATTAAAAATCACAGCATTCCTGAAAGTTTTATTCCAAACATCCTTCTCACAAATATTTATGGACTAAAAAATTGAACTTAATATCTACCATTTAAAAAAGTATTCCAGATTTCTTCCTGTTGCTAAGCTAGAGTTCAGTGACTGAATTTACTTTCTTATCTGAACATCTAAAAACTTAAAAAGAAAAGAATTTACAAGCTGCTGAACAACAGGCAGCCAAAGACAATAATCCTTGAGATGAGTAACAAAGGGATAATCAGTCATATTATTGGTCAAGTATACTGACAGATACCTCCAATAACTTAATCTTTTTTTGCATCCATTTCACTTGCCTATATATCCACCTAGAACTCCATGACTCAGCATTTTAATAATTGTTTGTAATGTCTTCCATTTCCTTTCCTTCCCTAATCTACTATCAGCAGCTAAAAATACACTACCCTAGATGCACATTACATTTTTCCATTACATGCCTAAAACCATCTAGATAAGTTTTCCAAAAGAAAAAGGCACAACAAATTGAAGCTTATACTTATACACTATTTTTATTTCCAAAATACATTAAATAAATATTGCAATGTTTTGAGAATTTACATTCTCACAACCACCCTCAACAATCATTTCACAATTTCCAACTTTCCCAATAGCTTCTATCACCATCATCTCCTTATTTTTAGCTTCTAAAATTTTCGTGCGCACTTCATGGACTATAAACCATTTTCTTTAATTGAAAAATATGTTTGAGTTCCTAATGGATGCCAGCCTATGAGAGGTGATGAAAATACAGTAATAATTTCTCACGGGATGTGTATTTTAGAGAAAGCGGGTAGTGGAATATATATGTACAGTGAGTAAAATATGTGCTGTTCGTAATAAATGCTTTTAATATAATAAGGAAGGGATTAATATAGAGATAATGGGGAAGTGTATGCCTATTACAGTTACTGTATCAGAATAGTCAGCTTGAAGACTTGATATTTAATCTGATGCCTAAAGGAGAATGTTATCAAAGTGTAGATGAAAGGACATTTGAACAATAATCTCATGTCCTAAGGGTCAAAGATATTTTTAGGGATTTAAAGAAAACTAGTATAGCTGAAAGGGAGGGAAGATTGAATCAAAGGGAGAATGGTAAATTATATGATGAAGGCAGGGACATTTCAGTAAAAGACTGTAAAAATCTGAGCAAGAGTTTTTATTTGTAACACAATGATAAGCCATAGAAGAGTTTTAGCAGTAAAATGACTTGATCTATTTTACTTTTATTATCACCTTTGCTGATTGATGAAAAATTTTTATAGGCAGTAGATAGAGAAGTTTTGTTTGTTTGTTTGTTTGTTTTTTAACATATAGATAGTGGGAGCAAAATAAGTCCTACCATCAATCAGAATACAGAAAATGACTGTTTATACTAATGTGATAGGAGGATAAATGAGGAAAAAAGAAATACTCAACTTCTAATTTTGAGATAATATGGACAGAATTTCCTGTGGGATTATACAGGGGGAAGGCAAGAAAAATGGAAGAATCAAAAGTAATCTAAGTTTTGGTTTGAGTAAGCAAGAGGATTCTTATAAAAGATAAAAAAGGCTGGTGAAGCATGCTTGAGACACAGCATCGTGTGGAGATGTCAAAGTGTCATTTGAAATTTAAGCCTGCAGCTCGGTAAAGTTTTCAAATTAGGGGACCATTAGGTGTAAACTACTTGTACATTTTAACACCAGAGAATCATCTGCATCCATATTTTCCTTTTTACCTCTAGTTACATCTTACCTGTTGCTACTTGTATAGGGAACTATTTCGTGTTTTATTAAATATCAGTTCTAACATGTGTTTTATATCATTACATATCATGTATCATCATATTTTCTTATGGAATGATGTCATTTTACATTATCTTAAATATCTGCTTGTCCCATAGATCATTCTCTACTACTTTAAATCTCCAGTCTCTTTTATTAGACTACTTTCAACAGCATTAATCATGCTTAAGTCAGGAGCTGACAGTAATTTTCTACTCTTTCGTTCTCTTCCTTGATTATTTGCTGTATCCCTACAGGTTTATACACTTCTGATATCCTGGTTATTCTCAAATGTGTAACTCCATACTAGATATCACAACTGTCTGGTTGAAATGACCACTTCAAAGATGCATGGACATCTCCAACTTAAACCTGAAATAGTAAATTCCCTAAATACACTATCTAATTTTCTACATCGAAGTATGAAAATATTATTTACAACCATTTTCAGCCACTTCCTAACTTAATAAGGAAAACTACATTAATTCACAGATTTCCTGTTTAGGACTTGCAAGGCATTTATTAAATTATAATTACCAAGATGAGATGATCATTGGTGCTGAGACCTTCTTCACCTAATATGTATGTGGTGTGCCAGATCTAGTTTAAGAGATTCTTATGGTATTACAATCCCAAATTCTTAATAGCTTATAAAATACACATAAATATTTATCACATACTTTGTATATCCTTTGGAGGTGGCTAGATTGCTTTGTGTCTCTTCATGCCAGAACCAACGGTGAAGGAGTAGCCTCTATGAGGAAATGCTGATTTCATAGCAAAGTGAAAAATGTCATGGCAAAACTTTAAGTTGCTTTTTAAAGACTCTACTGGAATATTATACACATTACTTCTCAAATTTCATTGATCAAAAATATATATATGTATATCCATACATGAAAATACTGCAGCCTGATATGGAATGTCCCTTCAGAAATGTATTGGACACAGATGGGTGGCAGCAACTATTTTAAAATTGTTTAATATTATTATTATTTATACATTTTGAAACTTAGAGGAAAGTTGAGAGAATTTTACACTGAACTCATATATATCCATGAACTGAATTCTTTAATTACCATTTCACTACAAATTTTTCTATCATGTATCTCTTTATTAGTTTCCCATACATTCTATATATGGAAGCATTTCAAAAATAAATTACAGACAGCCATATACTTCAGTCTAAATTCTTCAGCAAACACATCACTGGAGTTCAAAATGTTTTAGAGCTCTTATTTTGTTTAAAAGTTCTATATGAATAAAAGCACATCTTAAATGTACATCTCTCAAGATTTGATTTAAGAGCACTTACTGTGAAACCCAAATTCATATTAAATTACATCACAATCACCTCACAGAGTCCCTTCATGGTCCTTTACAATCAATTCTCACCAAGATTGTCCTGAATATTTCTAGTATATACTGTGTAATCCAAATCTATATAAACCCACCCACTATCATCGAGTCAATTTCTACTCATAATGACATTTTAGATGTATATAGAATGTATATCTATATAGAATCTTTATACAAAGAGAGAAAAAAAAAACTCTGCTGGCAAGTTGATTCTGACACACAGCAACTCCTGTTAGGTTTCTGAGGAGGTATATCTGTACGAAAATAGATTGCCCAGTGTTGCTTCCATAGAGTGGATGGTGGATTTGAACCACCAACCTTCTGATTAGCAGTTAGATGCCTTAGGCACTGTGCTACTGGAGAGAATCTGAATAGAACACTGCAATTACTTCATAGGGATCCCTCAAGCTGCTTCCCAAACAATCCACACCACTATTGCTATAATTATTTTCCTAGCATAGACTAAATTTTCTTGTATAATTTCATATAAATAAAGCCATATAATATTGACTCTCTGATTTACACTTCTTCACTCATTAAAATGGTTTTAAGATACATCCATGTTGTGCCTGCATCAGTGACCAATTTCTTTTTATTGCTCAATAGAATTCAATTGTGTGGCCATACCAAATTTATTTTATCTATTGGGCTTTTCATATTTTTGACTATCAAAAATAAACCAGTACTTACATTCTTGTACTATTCTCATTATGGACAGAATTTTAATTTTTATTGTATACATAAACTAAATTGAAATTGTGTATTCTTAGTATTTTTAATATACTGCCAGATCCATTTCAGATATGTTGCATCATTTTACACTTCATTAACAAATGATTAAATCTTCATTAGCTCCACATTCTTTCCAAATTAAGTGTTATCAATATTGTTAATTTTAGTCATTCCATCATATGTGTATTTATCAACTTTATTCTAAGGTTAATGCTTTTTGTGTCCTGTCTAGGAGCTCCAATGGTGTAGTGCCAAAAGTGTTTGACTGTAACCAGAAAATTGGTTGTTCTCTCCCACCAGCTACTCCATGGAAGGAAGACTGGACAATCTATTATTTCCATAAATATTTAACACCTTAGAATCACAAAGTGGGTCACTGTGAGTCAGTAACAACTCAATCGCAGTAAGTTTTTTTGTTTTGTTTTGTTTTGTTTTTTGGTTTAACATAACTGAAGCAATATCTCATTGTAACCTAAATTTTCTGATTTCCATCCATTTTTTCCTGTGGTTAATGGGTATTCATGTACCATCTTTTATTAAATGCTTATTCATATTATGTGTCTATTTAGTTATGTGTTTTTAGTTTTGTAAAATTAAATTTAGGAATTATTTATATATCCTAGATATAAATTTTAATAGTATTTCCTTCAATGGTATGAAATATCTGTTCATTGACTTAACAATATATTTTGATAAGTCGAAGCAACTAATACTTATAAAGTCTAATTTATCAACTTTATTTTAAGGTTATTGATTTTTGTGTCCTGTCTAAGGAAACTTTCCCAACTTCATGATGTCTTTCTCCTAAGCTCACCAAAATCTTATTAGGTTAGGTACTTTTGTTAGATAATCAATCTCTCTCAGTATTTGCTATTACGGGGGTAAGGAAGAAATGTTCATTTTCCCATATATATACCTTGTTCTCATCTAGTGAAGTCCACATTATGGCCAAGGCTTATGTTGTTGAAAAAAAGTATTTGCATTGAATAAGTCGTTGGTCTTGCAAAATTCTATCATGTGATTTTCAGTGTTATTTGTCTCACCCAAGAAGAAAGCAAAAGGTCATTAAAAAGAAAAGAAAGGAAGAAAAGGCCAAAATGGATGTAGAAGAGACTCTGAAATTTGCCCTTGAATGGAGAGTAGCTAAAGCAAATGGAAGAAATGACAAGACAAAAGATTTGAACAGAGGAGTTCAAAGAGCAGCTTAAGAAGACAAAGCCAATTGCTATAATGAAATGTGCAAAGACATGGAGTTAGAAAACCAAAAGGGAAGAACATGCTCAGCATTTCTCAAGCTGAAAGAACTGAAGAAAAAAATTAAGCCTCAAGTTGCAATATTGAAAGATTCTATGGGCAAAATAATGAATGATGCAGGAAACATTAAAAGAAGATGGAATGAATACACAAAGTCTCTGTGCCAAAAAGAACTGGTCGATGTTCATCCATTTTAAGAGGTGGCATATGTTCAAGAACCAATGGTACTGAAGGAAGACGTCTAGGCTGCACTGAAGGAATTGGCAAAGAACAAGGCTCCAGGAAGTGGTGGAATATCCTTTGAGATGCTTCAACAAATGGATGCTCCACTGGAGACACTCACTCAGTCATGCCAAGAGATTTGGAAAACAGCTATTTGGCCAACTGACTGGAAGAGACCTGTATTTGTACCCATTCCAAAGAAAGGTGATCCCACAGAATGTGGAAATTATTGAACAATATCATTAATGTTACATGCAAGTAAAATCTTACTGAAGATAATACAAAAACAGTCGCAGCAGTATATTGATAGAGAACTTCCAGAAATGCAAGCTGGATTCAGAAAAGGATGTGGAATGAGGGATATCATCGCTGATGTCAGATGGATCTTAACTGAAAGCAAAGAATACCAGAAAGATGTTTACTTGTGTTTTATTGACCATGAAAAAGCATTTGATTCTGTGGATCATAACAAATTGTGGATAACATTGAGAAGAACGGGAATTCCAGAACATTTAACTGTACTCGTGATGAATCTGTACATAGACCAGGATGCTGTCATTCAAACAGAACAAGGGAACACTGCATGGTTTAAAATCAAGAAGGAAGTGAGTCAGGGTTGTATCCTTTCACCGTACTTATTAGATCTATATGCTGAGAAAATTATCTGAGAAGATGGACTACATGAAGAAAAATGTGGCATCAGGATTAACAACCTGTGATACTCAGATGACACAACTTTGCTTGCTGAAAAGGAAGATGACTTGAGGCACTTACTGATGAAGATTAAAGACTACAGTCTGCATTATGGATTACACCTCAACATAAAGAAAACAAAAATCCTCACAACTGGCCCAATAAACAGCTTCACAGTGGATGGAGAAAAGACTGAAATTGTCAAGGACTTCATTTAACTCGGTTCTGCCAATGGAAGTAGCTGTCAAGACATCAGATGACATATTGCATTGGGCAAATACACTGCAAAAGACCACTTTCAAGTGATGAAGAGCAAAGATGTCTCCTTGAAGACTAAGGTTCACCTAACCCAAACCATGATATTTTCAATTGCCTCTCAGGCATGTGAGAGCTGGAAAATCAACAAGGAAGACTGAAGAACAGTTAATGCTTTTGAGTTGTGGTGTTGGAGAAAAATGCTAAGAGTACCATCATCTGCTAAAAGAACAAACAAATTTGTCCTGTAGCTTCCAACCAAACAAAAGACAGGCATATGAGGTGAACATTTACACTAGGTTGATACACTCCTTGGAGAGAAAAATCATGGGGGAATAGAAGGGCTGTGGATGCACAGGGAGACAGCTCAGGGAGCAGGAGTGCATGGAGAGAAGGACCCAGGGAAGAGGTAATTGTGAGGAAGAAGTGGGAGGAGCTGTTAAATTGTGG
>NW_006922173.1:1227692-1230126 GCF_000298275.1 Orycteropus afer afer
GTTGGGGTTTAGTCCAAATCTGCATCCTTTCCTTCAAGGCTCAGGGGTCCAAGATTATCTTCTGTGTCTGTGTTAATTGGTTTCCCTTTTCTTTGTTGGAGAGGGTCTGTGCAATCCTTCTGCCTAGTCTGCCATCTTGCCCCCCAGATCATAGATTTTGCACCACATTGTGGCATAATACACACTGCAATATGTCTGACATTCTGGTAAAAAAAAAAAAAAAGTCCCACCTCATGTGTATGTTTAACTAAAAATGAATATTTTTGTGTATGTAAAATGCTGTTTTCCCGTCTTTTTTTGAAAATGTCCCCAAGACTATCATGTAAATCTTCTTTAGTTAATGATTTGTGTGTATGTGTGTATGTGTGTCTGTGTGTCTGTGTGTGTGAGACTATCCCCTATTCATCTTTGTCTTCCAAAAGTTATGATCACTAAGATTTTTGTTTTTATTGTATGTATACTTCAACATTTCGTGGGACTGAACAAATAAGACTAGAATCCATGATATAGACAGTGAACATTACCTGTGCAGCCAGCACACAATAATGAAGACTGATCTAGGTCAATTATATCAACAGTTGAATGCAATAACTAAAGGAGCTGTCACTGCTGAGACTAGGCAGTATGGAAGACACTTAGAAAAGATGTAAGTACTGTTTTGGTCCTCTAGTTCTGCTCTAACAAGCAAATACCACAAATGCATGGCTAGAACAAACAGGGATTTATTCTCTTACATTTTAGGAGGCTAGAAATTTGAGTTCAGAGTGCCAGGTCTGGAGATTGTGTGAAAGCCCCTCTACCTTGGGCTTCAGCTCTGCCTCTCCCTACTGGTCCACTGAAGCTGGAAGCTTCTCTCAACTCAGACAGCTGCTGGCTACTGAAGCTCACAAACACAAGGTCAACAAGTAAAATGGCACAGGCCACTATTTCAAGTCTGTTAACAGTCCCAACTAAAATCACCAGTCCACATGGCAGGCAATTGAAATGAAGACTCAACGAAATGCAGGATCCAGATGTGCCAAAAGTGAAAGACCTTCCTCAAAGCTTCTTATATATTGGAAGCTGACAACATCCCCAAGGCAGCTACTCAGCTGTTCACAATAGATACCAGCATGAAGTTGATTACCCATCTCACGATAGGGAATGACATTATCCAACTCCCCAGCCACTCAAACCCAGAGGCCTGTCAAGTTGACACATAACTATCACAATACAGTTAGCAAAGAGTATCTATACATAGATGGATTCTTTTTAAATATTTTTCTTGTTTTCTTATAAGAGATAGTTTGAGGGCTCAGAAATTAGTGAAGATCTGTTGGAGAAAAATAATCTGAGTAGCAGTGTGCAAATTTCCATCTATTCTAAATGACAAGGTGAATATTGCAACTGTACTCAGCAAAATATGAATTTCCACCAATAACATATTCTATGATAAAACTGGGAGCTCTTGTAGCCTAGTGCCTAAGGCACTTGACTGCTAACCAGAGGACTGGCAATTCAAACCCACCAGCCACTCCTCGGAAGGAAGGAAATCTACTTCCATAGTGATACCACCTTGGAAACCCAAGGAGGGGTTGCTATGAGTTGGGTCTGATTCCAAGGCGCATAACAACAACAACAACATGATAAAACTATGAAAATACTAGTTTTCATAGCTTAAAGTTTTTGTTTTAGTAAAAAAAAACTAAATAGGCATTTTATGTCATTCACTTGGAATTAGCCTAGTCATCTGCTTGCTCATTCATCATGTTTCATTAATTTAACAGTAATAAAACCATGTATCTATGAAGTTGTTTTCTTTGGATGCTAATATAACATTATTATTCTGTTTTGAAATGTTAAACTGAGGTCTTCTCAAGCTGTAAATAAATAACATAAATTTTATTAAAAACAAAGAATTATAATGAGATTCATCAATAAATACGTTATATTAAAATTTTCTTGCCTAAATTTAATACAACTCCAAATGTTGAATGGATTAGTTGAAATTAGAAATGTTTTCTCAATTCAGAAATATTTCTATTATTAACAAATTTGGACCTCATATTTAGAAAGTTATTTTAACAACCTATCTATCCATTTTTACCAGCCACTCTTCAGAGGGAAGGTTGGACAACCTACTTCCTTAGTGATACCTCCTCAGAAACCCAAGGAGGGGTCGCTTTAGGTCAGACCCCAGTCGAGATTGTTGCAGTGAGGGTTTTATCTTTTTTTTAATATGAAAGAATATATTTTTTAAAAATTACAGAGCTCAGAACTGCAATCAATGCCATGAAAGAAAATATGTATTGATTTTGAATGGAAAACTAATTTGCTTTGTAATCTTTCAATTAAATCACACTAAAAATTTAAAACCCACCAGCCACTCCTCGGAAGGAAGGTTGGGCAATCCTACTTCCGTAGTGATACTGCCTCGGAAACCCAAGGAGGGGTC
>NW_006922173.1:1230226-1231905 GCF_000298275.1 Orycteropus afer afer
CGCTATGAGTCGGGGCCAACTCAACGGCACATAACAACAACAACAAATATATATATATATATATATATATATTAGGAGGTCTGGTGGTATAGTACCTAGGGTATTTGACTGCTAACCAGAAGGTTTGTGGTTCAAACCCACCAGCCACTCCACACAAGAAAACCTGGGCAACTGACTTCTTTAAAGATTTGCCACCTCAGAAAGCCAATGGGAATTGATATGAGTTGGAATTGAATCAATGGTAGTGAGTTTAGTTTGCTTTATATATTATATATTAGTGTGTGGAAATTGTATCTTTAAGTATATGATTATATATAGAGAAAGAGACATATCTATATAATCTCCTAACCTAAGAATATGTGAATATTTATTGTCCACAGTTCCTAAGCTAATAGGAACTGTGTTACTAGTTAAAATACACAGAAGTCAAATCAATGACTATTACCCTTACACTTAATAAATTTAAAATATAACTTTTGAATAATTATTAATTTGTACAGTGTGCAATTATAAATAAGGTGAATTTTAATATTTGGTGTAGTGCCTCAGGCATTTGACTGCTAACCAGAATGCTGGTAGTTCAAACCACCAGCCATTCCTCAGGAGAAAGATTGGGCAATCTACTTCCATAGAGATACTGCCTCGGAAACTGAAGGAGGGGTCTCAATGAGTCAAATCAACTTGACGGCAGTGATTTTGATTTATTTTTATCCTTCAACTGGAAGGAATATAGCTCCCCACTAAATTAGCTAGAACAATATTCACTATTCCATTTAAAAAAAAATTCTATACATCCAAATTACAATATTACAAATAATGTGACAAAAATTGCAGTGACAGAATAAAATCTCATAAGAACATGCTCTGATGCAACACTAAAAAATACATAAAACAAATAGGGATTTTATGTCATTAACTGGGAATTATAAGCCTACTCATTCCACCTACTCATCTATCATGTTTCATTAATTTGATAGTAATAAAACCTTGTATCTTATGAAATTGTTTTCTTTAGATGCTAATATAACATTATTATTCAGTTCTGAAATGTTAAATTGAGGTCTTTCCAAGCTGTAAATAAATTACATACATTTTATTAAAAACAAAGAATTATAATGAGATTCATCAATAAATATGTTAAAATTTTCTTGCCTAAAATTTTCAAATTTCTTAATTTGTCAGAGATAATAAAAACAGATATTTGAATATAATGTTTATTTCAAAATATTATTAGTTTTGTTTGTACAAAGAAATATAATAATTAAATATGTAAAACTATATTCTTATAATTGATAATGCATTATGGTTGATTAGTCCCTCAAGATATATGTGTTTCTAACCAAAATTTTCATAAATTTTAAGAATAAAGTTTCTAAATATGTAGTTGTAGTATTTGTTAAGACTTCAAATTTTCTTTCTTTATGAAGTAGCTAAAGCATATATTATGTGATTATATATTTCTAATGGTTGGGTTAGTTGAAAAAATTTTCAGTGAAAAGCACAAGTACCAAACAAATTAATTACAAGTATGTAAGACTGAGAAACTTTTTGCAGTCATAAATATGAATTGACAAAATGGCATTCTGGTGTTTCTTTAAACCTTTGGTAATACCTGTTTTTTTTTTTTTTTCTTAAATATATATTTAATGATATTAATTTAATGATAATTTATTTAATGA
>NW_006922173.1:1242492-1248945 GCF_000298275.1 Orycteropus afer afer
AGCCACTCCTCGGAAGGAAGGTTGGGCAATCCTACTTCCGTAGTGATACTGCCTCGGAAACCCAAGGAGGGGTCGCTATGAGTCGGGGCTGACTCGATGGCACATAACAACAACAACAACAAAAATTTAAAAGAAATTAAAAGAATATTATCAACCATCACAATTCATTAGGCTTTAAAAAGAAAAGTAATTGAGATTACTTTAAAAGTATTCCATAAAACTATTATGCAATAAATTAATTTTAATAGATTGAAAATTAAAATGAGTAAAAAATAAGTTACTCTCAAATTCCCTTCAGCAAATTTTCCTCACTGACCAAGAAAAACAAAAGTCTGATTTGTGTTGTTACTCTCCCTTATTTTAAAATTATATATATACATATACATATATATACATATATGTACCTATATGTATGTATATACATGTGTATATATTCCATAATATATAATTAAATGAAAGAAACATACATTTATTTATTCTGGCTAAATCTTCTCTTACTGCTCCCTCTAACCCAGCTTCTCTTCCATTTCTCTTTTCTATTACAAAAGAGTTGAAGTTATTCAAGGTAATAATGATATGTCTGAAAGTATTGTATTTCTATAGCATAAAGTTATTGTTTTGTGGACAATTGGAAAATCTAAAATAAATGATATGACTTTTACCTTAATATTAACACTGGTTTTCATCTCTCCATAAATTATTAATCTCATAAATATAACACTATTGTTTCTCTGAAGTTTTACACCTCTACACACATAAACATGTACATTTCACATGCATACTTGTGCACACTAACATTAATATGTTTTTTTCCAAAAGTTATTACAACTTGTAAATTCCTAATAAGAGTTACATTTTATTTTTGATTCTAGCTTTCAGAATATGTGGAATGGATGAATTATAATATTAATAATAACAAGGCATATTTTTAAATTAAGCCAAAAGAGATTTTCATTAATAAAATACAAAAATAAATTAAATTAAATTTATGTTTTCTGTTGAGTGAGGATATTTGGATATTTAAAACTTACTGATTCTGATGAAAGATGTTTAACAAAAGTAAAACTTTTTAATGTGATAGTAAAATCATTTATATAATTGTATATGATAAGACAAAAAGTAGTGAAAAAAACAGAGACAATTTTAATGAAATAATATTATTAAGAAAATGGCATGACATATTAATTATAAAACTGTTGCGGAAATTAGAAAATGTTCTTTTACAAATCTCATGATAACATTTCTCATTTCATTTTAATGAGAACATAATAATTTAATTTATTTTAATGAAATGTTACTGAATAGATTAAGCAAAATCAGACTCATAATGAGTGAATTTAAGAGGGAACATGTAGAACATTATGATGAATTGCTAAATGCTTACAAAGTAGTTATTAAAATTACCAAATAATGGGTTTAAATTTCTGTACAAAATTAGAGATATTAGAAAAAACAAAAGCAGCTTCTGAAAAGTTTTCTCATTCATCAAGACAAAACATCAAAATTTGTTATTCTGTACCCATAGAAAATCATAGCTTCTACACTGTGTATCTATCTGCCTTCCCAAACTCTGACACCGTTTCTTTCCTTCAGATCCATCCATTCTTCCTCATCAAACACTTCTCTTCTTTGTGTGTCCTAGTTCTAAAGACAAGAGCATTAGGATAACTGGCTGGTGACTTTGTTAGGGAGCTTATGCAGATGAGTTGTCGATACTGTTGTTAGGTGCTGTTGAGCTGGTTCTGACTCAAAGTGATCTTGTGCACAACAAAAATGAAATACTGCCAGTCTTTGCCAACACCATAATTGGAATGCATCAATTATTTTTGGTCTTCCTTACTCATTGTCTAGCTTTTGCATGCATACGAAGTTATTGCAAACACCATAGCTTAGGTCAAGCAAACTTTAGTCATCAAGGTGACATCTTTGCTTTAACACTTTAAAGAGGTCTTTTGCAGCAGATCTGCCCAATGCAACACAACATCTGATTTCCTGACTACTGCTTCCATGGGTGTTGATTGTGAATCCAAGTAAAATGAAATCCTTGACAACTTCAATCTTTTCTCCGTTTTTTAGATCGTTGCTTATATCAACAACAATCTTCCAGTTGTGAGGATTTTTGTTTTCTTTATGTTGAAGTATAAACTATACTGCATATTATAGTCTTTAATCTTTATCAGTAAATTCAAGTCATATTCACTTTCAGCAAGCAAGGTTATGTTGTCTGCATATCGCAGCAGGTTGTTAATGAGTCTTCTCCTAATCCTGATGCCACATTCTTCTTCATATAGTACAACATCTCAGATTATTTGCTCAGGATACAGATTGAATAAGTGTAGAGAAAGGATACAATCCTGACCCACACTATCCCTGATTTTAACCCATGCTGTATCCCTGTGGTGGCTAAGTTCGTGTGACAACTTGGCTGGGCCTGGTTGAGTGACTGGGCAGTTGGATGTAGTATTCCCCATGATGAGACTGGTGATCAACTCCATGTTGGAATCTACTGAGAGCAGCTGAGTAGCTGCTGTTGGGTATGTAGTCCGCTTCCCATATATAAGAAACAGCTTTAGGAATGGCCTCTAGCTGATGGCATGCTTAAACTCTACATGTAGCCAAATCATTGTTCAGCAGCCTGCTGTGCTCTGACGATCTTGGGACTTTTAATGGACTTGAATTAATGGTCTGCTGTGTGGTTTGGCAATATCAGGACTGCGCCTTGTTACTTGTTGACCTTGGTCTTGTCAGCCTCAGCAGCCAGCAGTGGAGTGAAGAAAAGCCTCTAGCTTCAGTGGGCTGGGAGCAGGAGACAGAGCTGAAGCCCAAGGCCATGGGGCTTTCACCCAGCCCCTAGAGCCTGGCACTTTGAACTTGGACTTCTAGCCTCCTGAACTGGAGGACAATAAACTCCTGTTCATTCAAGCCATCCCATTTGTCTTATATTCTTCTCAGAGCAGCTCTAGGTAACCAAAACAATCCCCTTGCTCTCTTAGGATGGCTGTCTCCTGGTCTGTACACAGTCAGCCCCTGGCCTTGCATAACTGGTGATACTGAGCTTCTTTAGTGTCTCTTCTCATGGATGTAATAAATTTTGTTTCTGTGTATTCCATTTGGTGAGGTTTCTCTGCATAATCACCTGTGCATGTAGGATCATGAAGAATTATATTTGCAAGGAATACATTATTGGTCTTGAAAAATCCTGTCATGTGATCTCCAAAGTCATTTCTGTCACAAGGGTCAAATTTTCTATCTACCAGTGATTCTCTCTTTCCAACTGTCCCATTCAAATCACCAGTAATTATCACTTCATCTTGATTGCAGATTGATCATCTTCTACTGTCAACACTGGTAAGACCTTCAATTGCATCATCTTCGGCTTTAGTGGTTGGTTCACAAATTTGAATAATAGTAATATTAATTGGTCTTCCTTGTAGGCATATGGCTATTATCCTATCACCACTGACATTATTGTACTTCAGAATAGATATTGAAATGTTCTTTTTAACAATGAATTCAAAGGGATCCCTCTTCAATTTTGTCATTCCCTGCATAGTAGACTATATGATTTTGTGATGAAAAATGCCTCACTAATGCCTAGGATATTGATCTTTATGCATTCCATTTTCATTTTTAATATTTCTGTTAAAGTCATACTTAATACATTCCACATTCCCATTATTTATGAATATCTGAAGCTGTGCCTTCTCAGTTTCAGTCATGCCACACCAATAAATAAATGAAAGCTTTACTTCATCCACATCAGGAAAAAAGATAATTCAGAATTATAGCAAGATACTTAAATCTACATTCTCTACTCATTGTGTCTCTGATTTTCTAAACTATAAAAATGTTTTAACCCATAGAATTTCTCAATGATAAATCAAATATTATATCAACATTTTGTTTGTTTGTTTCTCTGTGTCTTGAACTTACTGATATTTAAACAAATACCTACCTCTTGTTATTTTTCTTGGAAAAGGGTATTGGGTAGTATAAAAACATATGTTTTTCAAAGTACACAATTTACATGGAATACAGTAATCTGATAGAGATTGTCTGAGATTATTAAAAAAATAAAATAAAATAAATAAATAAACAAAGCTCCATTCCTTACTTAGGAGCTCTGGTGGCATAGTGGATAAGTTCAAATCCACCAGTCACTCTCCAGAAAGAAGATGGAGCAATCTACTTCTGTAAAGATTTATAGCCTTGGAAACCCAATGGGGGTCACTATAAGTTGGAATCAACTGGATGGATGTAAGTTTCTTTCTTTTTTTTTTTTCATTCCTTACTTAAATATTTCTCTTTGGAAATATGGTATTGAAATTATTTTATCACAGTAACTGTGAAGTTTTTCTAAATTGAATAATCTTTTTAACCTGTTGAATATATTGTATAACTAAAGCAGTTTGCAGTTAGGGAAAATTACCTTTGTGGATTACAGTAATTTAGTGGCTAGCTGAGACTTGTTTGTGAATTATGCATACAATGCTTTACAATAAAAAGTACCTTGGTTTTAGCAGGCTTTATGTGCCAAAGTTCTTTCTAAGTGAGCTCATATGAAAAGATTTCCTACCAGGTTGCAAATTATCTTTAATAAGTAAAGTATAATAGTCATCAGGAATCATGTTACTTTCAATTTCATTAATCATATAAAGTAACTACAAAATTACAACTAATAGGTTTACTTGGAAAAGAATAACTATTTGTACTATATTTGGGCAATTGGTTTTTCCCCACAAACTGTAATCTTTACCAATATTTCTAAATTAATATTTATTAGAAGAAAAAGCCTATGTGACAAGTATAGAGTTAGAATTTTTATTTGGTTTTCCTGGCACTATAATCAGACCTACAAGTAACAACTTAGGTTTCAGTCCATTTTTTAGGACAGATTTTGATATATACCCATGTCAAATATATGGTTGCAGTTTGTGTTTTTCATCTAGAAAATAGATTGCTATTTCAGAAATTGTTTTCTTTCCCCTAATACTTCTATTGTTTCTTTTCTACTTTAAATTAGAGTTATCTAGATATATGGACACCTTTGCAAGAGCTTCACCTTCAATAAATTATAATTTATATTAGATTAATGGTATAATCAGATGTTACAAAATCTTACATAGCACATGGGTGACTTGGTAACACCTAAAATGTAATCTATCTATGTCACCTATTAGTTTTCTTTTAAGGATTTTATTTTTGAATTATTATAGGATGGCTTCTAAGTTTCTGGGATCCTTTTTATGTGTAACAAGCATGTTTTATTACTAGTTGAAATTTAAAACAAAATTCTGTCACTTTTTCTGCTAGGAAAAATTGTAGTTAATATGATAACAGCTATTTTTTCAACTTCATCCTTGTTGAATTTCATTGGGTACATACAGAAACTGTCAAAAAGTGAAAGTAAGAAAAATAGCTCTCAGCAGATTGTAGAATAAATTATGAGAAACACGTTCATGGAGGAGATAAAATATTTTTAAATTCCTTCATGTGAATAACTATCATTCCTTTATTTTCACTGAATTATCTGATTTCCTAAATAATTTATGGTTACAATTAGAAATGAATTGCATCAACCTTGCAAAGAGAGTTCATCTATATTGTAACTATGACTTTCAATTTAAATTGGGTAAATATGCAAAAAAAAAAACATTTGTATGCAGTTGTTTATATTTAAGAGGACAAGATATGAAACACTCTGAAAATATTAAGTTTTAGCTCCATTTATAGACTGGAAAATAAGAAAAATTGGAATATTAAAGACTTTCAATGTAACAAAAAGATCTATAACTACAATCTCCTAACATTGAATCAAATTATTTGAAAAATGAACATCAGAATAAGTACATGCATAAAGCTACTAAAATTATTTTAATATAATTTATTTTTTTTAGAGAAGTGTTAATTTTACAGAAAATACATGCAGAGAGGTCTTGGATATACCCTCTCACTGCAGTTTACATTAGGTTCTCTCTTTCTTTTGTGAATTCCTATGTATTTTGATGAAGGCATAATGCATCCAGTATTGCACCACCATTCAGAATACTTTCCCTGTCATTTCACTTTTTATACAGAAAATGGATTTGCAGTTTTTATTTGTATATTGAGTGTTAATTAGGGGAGTAAGGCACTGAACTTTTTGCTAGAATCAGGAAAGACAATAGCTATAACTTTACTAGGCCGTGAAGTGAGACAATAACAAAAGGATAGTTTTCCTGTTATCCTAGAGATCCAAGCAAATATTCTTAGCTTTTTTTTTTTTTTTTTTTTTTTTTGTGATTTGGGTGAAGATTTACAGAGCAAATTCACTTTCCATACAGCAGTTCACATACACTTGGTCTCATGTCATGGACCACAGTTTACCACAATGCAACAGCTCCCCTTCTACTTCCTCCCCATAGTTACCTCTTCCCAGTGTCCATCCCTCCATACATTCCTGCCTCCTGAGCT
>NW_006922173.1:1251300-1267044 GCF_000298275.1 Orycteropus afer afer
TCTAAGGTTGTTTCTGTGTTTTCTTTGGTCTGTCTCTCAATCCTTTGAAGATACCTAAAGATAATTCTTTTGAATTCCTTATCAGAGAGTTCCAATGCTCCTTCTTCCTCAGGGATGTGATCTGGGTATGTACCCTGTTTCCTTGTTTCTACAACTTTATTCTGCTTCTTTGTGTGGACTGTGATGGTCTGTTGTTTCCAGGGCATCATGGCATTGTTGTATTTAGATCTCTGTTAACTCTTTGTGAAGAGCAGCCAAGATTCAGGCTCTTCTTGGTGGTTTTTTATCATTGGCCTTGGTGGAGAAGGAGGTAGTGGCTCTCACTCAGTAAGTGAACTTGTAGGAGGTGAGGGTGTAGTTGTGTCTAATGGAGACTGTTGTTGTATCCCACTCAATTAGACACAAATTACAATTGAATAACCATCAAAAAACTAAAAGCACATGGACGAAAAACACACCATGTAATCACACAGGAACAGTAAACCAAAAAAGAAAAAAGGGGAAAAAAAAAAAGAATAAAGAAGAAAAAAACAAGAAAACCTGAAATATCTAGGGATAGGGCACTAAGGAAAAAAAAGTAGAGAAGGAGAAAAATAAATTAAAAAAAAATTATATGGGAAAAATGCAAAAAGAAAACCAAGGAACAGGGTTAACCACAAGAATAAAGGGGGAAAAGAAAAAAATAAAACAACCTTAAATTTAAAAAAATAAAATTAAAAATTTCAACCAGGGGCAGGGAATAGAAAAAATGCTGAAAATAGGGCATGGGAGGGGAAGATTAAGAATAATAATAAAAAGGACAAAATTATTAATAATATTAGTTGTTTTAAAACAGACAAATACAAGCAAACTAATCACCAGAGAAAAGAAAGTGACAAAGAAAAAAAATAAAAATAATAAAAGAGAAAAAAACAAAATTGGTGGAGGACAGGGCAGGGCACCCAGGCTCCGTCTGAGCACACAGACTATGATGGAGTTACTGTGCATCCAGAAGGTAGGTGGGAGTGGAGAATGGCTCCACTTCTGTTCACCAAGAGTAACAAGAGGAATGCCATACCTTGTCAATCTTGCACGCCCCTAGTGTCCTTGGGGTTGCTGGAAAGCAGAAAGTGTTCTTAAGCCCTCGGAATCTGCCAGAGCTCTGTCTCTTTAAATATCCAAAATAGTCAAGCCACTTTTTGAACCTTCAAAATGACGGCACCTTCCAGACTGGCAAAAGTCCACGGTTCAGCCCACCTTTCTCTTCACCTTCTCTGTTTGTTCCCCCAGACACCATGCACAGTCCTCTGTGCAGTTCCTGGCTAGCAGGGCTGATTTTTAGGTTAATTCTTAGGTCCTACCACCACTCAGGATTCTCCAAGCTGTCTGTGCCATCAGGATCACTCAGGCTTGCTGCCAGACCACAGGTCTGTGTGTATCCTTTTTTGGTATTTTCACACATATTCTTCTGCTAGTTGGGGTTTAGTCCACTTGTATATCCTTCCCTTCAAGGCTCAGGGGTCCAGGATTATCTTCTGTGTCTGTGTTAATTGGTTTCCCTTTTCTTTGTTAAAGGGGGTCTGTGCAGTTTTTCTTCCTAGTCCACCACCTTGCTGGATCTCTCCAAGAGAATTTCCAAGCAAATATTCTTGTAATTTCATGTTTCTTTTCCAAAAGGTACCATATTTTATTTCATAAGGGTTACAGAGCTTATTCCTGGGTGATCTGTACCTATTTCTTACTCCTTGCTTGCTTTAGTACCCTAAAACAGTGTCATGCAAGACAGTTTAGACAGTTTGATTTTTTTCCTTCACTTTATTCTTTGTAGATAGTATCTTTGTTGCATCTGAATGCTTTTAATGCTTACTCTGACTTAATGTATACTTATAGATAAAATGTTTTCTTGCTTTTCTGTTACCTGAGTTCCCATGTACTTTTATTCCATAGGCTCAAATCCCCAAATAATGGAAAATTTGTTGTATTTGTTCAATTACTGCCTTCCTCCAAAAGTGGTATAGTTTAGGCATAACATATAAGGTCACTCCATTCATAGAGTCCAAAGATCCGTAAATACAAGAATTATCTAGCATTTATTGCTTTTGGTTCTCAAACTAATGCTCCAACTTGGTTCTCCAGATTATTGTCCAACCCATGTGGGAGAAAATCTGGTACTGATTTTTCTCTCTGTGAGCAAGTAGCAGAATACTAGGTTTCACTTGATCCAGCTGGCCATCAAGTATACGGGGAAATTTGAGGACTTGTTGGAAAATTGGGAGGAGAACAAAAACAACAACAAAGGGTTGTTTTTGTAATGTTTTGTTATTGTTTGGAAGATGGGGTAGAAGAAAAGTTCAAAATACTAAGATCACAATTGCAATTTTTACTTCTAAAACTTTATTGTTCTAAACCACAGCTGAAATATTCAAGGCTGAACTATGGTTTTAAAGTACATAATAAGCGTCTCACCTGAAACAATCTAGTCTGATCATTCCATTTTCTAGTAGTAAGAGAATGGATCAAATTAAAGATGACATCCTATTCCTCACTTTTCTATGTTCCAAAGGAAAGTTTTCTTTCTCTTCTAAGTCTCTCCTTCTAAACTCTCTCCTCCTTAACTCTTTCCTCTCTTTTCACCTTCTCCCCCCCTCATTTTTCCCTGTTTCTTTACACAGTATATACAAAGAAACAGTAAGTATGTTAGACACAATTGATATAATTGATTATAACTATGCATCCAATATTAATTTTTCAGTTTCTTACAGGTGTACAGCTTATTGATACCCTTCACATTAATCAGCTGTGCTAGTATTACCCTTAATCAATGCTAAATTTTTATCATTATAAATAGAAACTCCCTTACTTCCCTTTTCCTCCCTCTTTTTAACCCTTGTAACCATTAATTGTGTTAATGGTTACAAGCTATATATATATATATATATATATATATAGCTATGGTAGCGTAGTGCCTAAGGCATTTGACTGCTAACCAGAAGGCTGGTGGTTCAAAGCCACCAACCACTCCTCAGAAGGAAAGTTGGGCAATCTACTTTGGTAGTGATACTGCCTTGGAAACCCAAGGTCACTATGAGATGTGTCTGAATTGATGGCAAATTACATTTTTCTTTCCACTCTATCCAGGATCTCCAAATTGATCTGCTTTGGGTATTCTGCTCTTTAAAAGTACTATCTATGTGGGATTATGTTTATAGCAACTTGAAAATATATAGATAAAAAGAGGGGCATTGTATTTATATTAATGATGAAGAAATAATTCAGAAAATGATAGTGTGAATGGTTGCACAACTTGAAGAATGTAATCAAAGTCACTGAATTGTAGTGGAAGAAATTGTTGAATTTGTATATGTTTTATTGTGCATATTTTCAACCACAACTACAAATAAATTATTTAAAAAAAAATATTTCAGTGTCTTCTGCAGCAAGTAAATAATTCACTTTTTTTTCTTTCAGTTTTTCATTTCCTACATTATCATGTAATTAACTATTAACATTTCCAGGGGAGGTTTTGAAAACATAGACTAACTGAATACTCACTTGGTGGCAAAAATTTTACATTAAAAAGAGGACAAAAAGGGCAGTATTTTCCCCTAAAACAAAGCTCAGAGTGCAGGAAGGGGCAGGAAAGAAGAACTAATGGACAGAGGGAAACCAGGAAGGAAGTAAGAAGAATGTTGTTACCTTGAGGGAATAGCAACTAATGTTGTGAAACAAAAAGTGTAAAAATTGTTGAATAGAGAACTAATTTGCTCCATAAACTTATACACAAATCACATTAAAAAAAAGTGAGATGCAAATGTTTGGTGTTTAGTAAGTCTTCTCTTTCTACATCTAGAATGCACCATTGCTTATTTATACATTAAAAGCTTAACATAATTACTATGCAAAAATTGTACTTCAACACTTTCAGCTACATTTCTCATCATTCTTTCATTCAAGTACATTGATCTTGTTAATATATTTTTGTAAGGATATTTATGGACCATTAATATAATTATTTTAAATAATATGCCTTGAATGTAAAGTTGAGAATTACTAACTTGATTACATTTTTTTATATGTGCGATGATAGTTTTATTGATACTTATTAAAAATAATAATTTAAAAAAAAGGAACAAGGATATATTGCATCTTCTTCACTCATTTCCTTTGAAGGATTTAGTCTGAATGCATTTTTTACTTACTATTCAAACTTACTATTCAATACTTCCTTTTGGCTACACTTCAAAAATAAGTAAAATGCCCATGTTCGATATTATATATGGTAGTAAAAAACTGCAAGAGATCTAACTTGTAGGATAACATTATTCTATACTTTTTATCTTTACCAATTAATTCTACTACAAAGCATAACTCATTTCAAATGATCTGCAACAGTATCCCCCAAAAAATGTGTAAATCTGTTGTATGAGGAAAAACACTAATATTTAGTTTAGATTTTTTTAAGTTCTCATTTATCTCCTGATTGATTTGCTGTGATATTTAATCAAGAATTCTGTTTGAAAATATGTTGTGTACATAATACCACTCAACATAAGCAGCATTAGTATAGCATTCAAACTTATAGTAAACGGACATTATTTCATAATTCATCCACCTGAGCAATGTTGACAAATATTTTAAATGAAGCTCCTTTGAAAAGATAAATAAACATATTTTTATACCTCATTCTTGAGTGGACCAGCCCATATTATTTCCTAACACATACACACTATTCATTAGTCTTTTTTTTTTTTTTTTTAATCTTTGTACATAGTTACACAAATGCTGTTCCTAAGCTTGCTTTACAAAGAAACATGTATTTATTAGTCATGGTAATGATGAGGCTAATGTATATATTCAAAAATACGGTGTTTCAAATAAGGTACAATGTTTACATATCTTTCACATGATAATTTAGAGGAGAAGATACTAGACTTTAGAGCTATTCTACTCCAAAAGGGTATCAAGAAAACCAAGCCACATATTTGGCTCTGATTTCTGAACATTTTCTTTTTTCTGTGTTCCTTAGAACTTCTCAACTAGCAGATATGGGAAATAAATATATTCCAGGCTATTTTTAAGGAGATAACCCAGACATTTCACTTATCACTGTTAGGGAGGTTGGGAAAATGAGGAATTCTATTACTAAGAATAAGAAAGAATAAAGAAATAGTATGGACAATTAAAATTGTCTTCACCCATCTGGAAGTTCAAACTCACCAGCCACTTCTAAGAAGGAAGCCTGGGAAATCTACTTCTGTAGAGATACCATCTTGGAAACCCTAGAGAGTGCTCACTATGAGTCAAATTGACTCAATTGCAACGAGTTTTCTTTTGTTGTTGCTGTTTATGTAAAGATAGTTAGATGATTATAGCTGTCATGGGGTGTCATTCTTTCTTTTCTTTTCTTTTTTTTTTTTTTCTTTTAATCAGTAATCTGCATCACTGACCTATATGGAAAGAGAATGATATATGTACGAATAGATACACTTAAAACTGACAAGTAGTGAAAATTTTCCTCTCATAGGACTTTTAATTCTTTTTCTTTCTTTTCCATCATCAAAAATGGCAACTGCATCCATCTAATTGTTCAGAATACAACTTAGATGTCATTCTTCTTTCTTCTATATTCCTTTCTCCACAATCAATTCCTTGAAAAATCCTTTAAGACCTATATCCAGTAGACGTCCTGAAATGACCACTCTCTTCCATTATAGTCCAAATGATTTAGCACTTATCTTAACTACTGAAATAATCTCTTAACTAGTCATTTGGTTCTACCGTTACCACTTTCTAATGGTTCCCTGTAAAGTACTATACTTGATGTTACAAAAATATAAATGATATATTGTCACTCTATTTCTAATAATTCTTCAGTTCCCTCCCTTTACAATTTGAATATGGCATGAACTTCCCATATTAAATGCTTTTTAATCAGTCCCCTACATTTATCTCCAATTCCATGTTATCCCTCAATCTCTTTTGGTTAAGATATCCCAGACATAAATGTCTTCTCTGTTTTGGGTGATGTGGTAAAGTCAATCCTGCCTTCAACTCCTTGAAACTGTAATCCTTCTGCCTGCAGCATGCTCCTAATAAATTTTCATGTACAAGTATCCATCAAATCTGTTACCTCCTCAGAAGACATTTTCTTCTTAGCCATCTCACTCACTCTAATTCTTACCCCATCATAAAGACCTTATCATACTCTTCATAGATTCTTAGGTTCTTTTGTCCATACAGGACTAATTACTAAGTAAAAATGTTCATTTATTGACTTACCCTCTCAAAATGTCACTTTATGATAGCAGAAATAATATCTGACTTAAAAAATATACTTTATTTAGAATACTTATAAAAATGGTTAGAACATTGTAGGTTTTCAGAACACTTTTCTATTGAATAATTCATTTTTTACTCTTAAATAAGTGCCAAATAATCCATGTAAATACTCTGTAATAATCAAGTAATTTCCAAACCCAGTGTTCATTCTCTTTTTTTGGAAGTTGAACTAGTTAGTAGTTAGTGTCACCCCTCAAGTGCTCTCAGTTCTTGATACTTCCTAATTTAATTTTACGCTTTTTCTCATCAAAAGTAGCATGTCATTTGTTACATTTCCTTAATGATACCTCTAAGCATAGAAGTTTATTTGGAAAAGTATTTAACAATAAGTCATTGATGTGCTAACTATTCCACATGTACTTGCAATGTAAAAGCAAATTTAAGTAAAACACAAATGAATTACAAATGTTAATATTTAAAATTTTCTAGAAAAAAAAAAACTTTTGTCAGAAATCTTTCTGCATACATGCCAATTGCATTCAATATATACAGCATTTGACCACATTTGTTGTTGTTATGTGCTGTCGAGTTGCCTCCGACTCACAGAGAACCCTCCTTGGATTTCCGAGGCAGTGTCACTAGGGAAGTACATTGCTCAACCTGCCTTCCAAGGTGTGGCTGGTGGGTTTGAACCACCAGCCTTCTGGTTAGCATCAAGTGCCTTAGGCACTATGCTACCAGAGCTCCTTGTAGAAAGTAAAATTACTATTTTTTATACATGAGCAAGGAATCTGTTTATAAAATCTTCCCAGAAGATCTCCTGATGGTCTCATTTACCAGGGGGTTGCCAATATCTGGCAAGTTAATTAAAATTTCTTACCCTTGATTGGTTTAGATGAATCACAGAGGAATAAATCACATAGAAAAAATACGCATTTTTGATAGATCAGATATTACACAAGTGGAGTTAACAATACGTATGTATGTGATACAAAATACAGATTATAACTGAAGTGTAGCATTAGGGTTTGGAATCTGTAACACAATCATGAAAACAAATCTCAATAATTTTCAACTGAAATCACATCTCCTCTGCCAAGGGGCATTTCCAAATATGCTAGGACATTTTTCATTCTCATAATGCCTTAAAGGTGGCACTGGCATATACTGATCAGGTACCAAGGATATTAAAATTCTTCCAAACATGGAAGAGTCTTTCACAAAAAAAAATTTTAAAAATGAAATACTGAATCATATTTATGTAGAAATAACATATAAATAATACAGTAATTATCAAAATCAACACAAAAAGATATAGCATATAGCCATATATATTTTGGTAAATCTGAGTATATATACATGTATATATATATATGTGTGTATGTGTGTGTGTGTGTGTGTACATATATACACAGACATATATCTGCATATATAGAGATACATATGAATATATATGAATATATACATATATATATATATATATACACACAAATATATATATATACTTATATAAAATACAATAACTATACAGATAGAGTTAAGTTTTTGGGACCTCCACTGGTTGATGAGGCATGACTCAAAATGAGTAGAAACTGAGGCAAACATCCATTAATAATTGGAACATGGAAAGTACAAAGTGTGAATCTAGGAAAATTGGAAGTTGTCAAAAATGAAATGGAACGCAGAAAGATTGATATCCTAGGCATTAGTGAGCTGAAATGGACTGATTGTGGCCATTTTGATTCACACAACCATACAATCTACTCTGCCAAGAATGACAAATTGATGAGGAGTGGTGTGGCGTTCATCATCACACATTGTGTTTCAAGAACTGTCCTGAAGATCTGTCCTGTCAGTGATAGGATGATACCCATACTCCTGCAAGGAAGACCAGTTAATACTACTGTTCTTCAAATCTGTGTGCCAACCACCAAAGCCAAAGATGAGAAAATTGAAAATATCTAACAACTTCAGCAGTCTGAAATCAACCGAACAAGTAATCAATATGTGTTGATTATCACTGGTGACTGGAATGCAAAAGTAGGAAACAAAAAAGAGTTACTGGTAGTTGGAAAATATGGCCTTGGAGATTGAAGTAATCCTGGAGATTGTATGATAGAATTTTGCAAGACCAATGCTTATTCCTTGCAAATACCTTTTCTTCAACAACATAATTGTTCTGATTACCTAGTGCCACTTTGACAAGAATATACCACAAATGGGATGGCCTTAACTAATGGGAGTTTATTCTCTTACAATTTGGAGGCTTTAAATCCAAGTTCAAAGTGCCAGGCTCTAGGGGATGGGTGAAAGCTCCCCAGCCTTGGGCTTCAGCTCTGCCTCCAGCTCCTGGCCCACTGAAGCTAGAGGCTGTTCTTCATTCAGACAGCTGCTGGCTGCTGAGGCTGCCAAGCCCAAGGTTGACAAGTAAAAAGACACAATCCCTATATTACCAAATCACATGGCAGGCCATTAATGCAAGGCCATTGTAAGTCCCAAGGTCAGCAGAACATGGCAGACTACTGAACAACAACATGGCTACATACAGCATTCAAGGTGCCATAAGCTAGAGACTATCCCAAAGCCTTCTCCTTATATACAGGAAGCAGACCACATCTACCACTCAGCTGCTTGTGGTAGATCCCACCATGGAGTTGATTGCCAATCTCATCATGGGGAATAACTACCACTAGCTGCCCAGCCACTCAATCAGGTCCAGCCAAGTTGACATACAAATTTAACTACCACAATAAAAGACAATTATACATGTGGAATTCACCAGATGGAATATACATGTATCATATTGACTATATCTGCAGCAAGAAGCAATGGAGATGTGCAATATCTTCAGTCAAAACAAGGCCAAGAGTTGATTGTGGAACAGACCATCAACTGTTCATATGCATGTTCAAGGTAAAGTTGAAGACAGTTAAAACAAATCCATGAGAGCCAAGATATGACCTTGATAATATCCATCTTGAATTTACAGACCATCTAAAGAATAGATTTGATGTATTCAACACAAATCACTGAAAACCAAAGGAATTGTGGGATGACATTAAGAACATCATCCATGAAGAAAGCAAGAGGTCATTAAAAAGAAAAGGCGGGAAGAAAAGACCAAAATGGATGTCAGAAGAGACTGAGGAACTTGCCCTTGAGTGGAGAGTAGCTAAAGCAAACGGAAGAAATGGCAAGATAAAAAAGCTGAACAGAAGATGTCAAAGAGCAGTTCAAGAAGACAAAACCAATTACTATGAGGAAATGTGCAAACAGCTGGAATTGGAAAAGTGAAAGGGAAGAACACACTCAGCATTTCTCAAGCTAAAAGAAAAAATTTAGCCTTGAGTTGAAATACCGAAAAATTCTATGGGCAGCATATTGAATAATGCAAGAAACATTGAAACAAGATGGAAGGAAAAGGCAGAGTCACTGTACCAAAAAGAACTGGTCCATCTACATCCATTTCAGGAAGTAGCACATGATCAAGATCCAATGGTATTGAAAGAAGAAGTCGAAGCTCCACTGAAGGAATTGGCTAAGAACAAGGTTCCAGGAATTGACAGAGTACCCATTGAGATGTTTCAACAAACTAATGCCCACCGGAGGCACTCGCTTGGTTATGCCAAGAGATTTGGAAGACAGCTACCTGGTCAAGTGACTGGAAGAGATCCATATTTGTACCCATTCATAAGAAAGGTGATCCTACAGAATGTGGAAATTTTCAAATAATATCATTAATATCACATGCAAGTAAAATCTTACTGAAGATAATTCAAAAACATTTGCCACAGTATATTGACAGAGAACTTCCAGAAATACAAGCTGGATTCAGAAAAGGATGTGGAACGAGGGGTATCATTGCTGATGTCAGATGGATCTTAGCTGAAAGTAAAGAATACCAGAAAGGTGTTATGTTTTATTGACTATGCAGAAGCATTCAGTGTGTGTATCATAACAAATTATGGATAACATTGAGACGAATGGAAATTCTAGATTATACTCATAAGGAAGCTGTACATAGATCAGGAGACTATCATTCAAACAGAATAAGGGGATACTGCATGGTTCAAAATCAAGAAGGGAGTGCATCAAGCTTGTATCCTTTCACCATCCTAATTCAACTTGTATTCTGAGAAAATGTTCCACGACTCTAGATTATATGATGAAGAATGTGGTATCAGGATTGGAGGAAGACTCATTAACAACCTGTGATACACAGATGACACAACCTTGCTTGCTGAAAGTGAGGATGACTTGAAGCACTTACTGATGAAGACTAAAGACTACAGTCTGCAGTATGGGTTACCCATCAATATAAAGAAAATAAAAATCCTCACCAGTGGTCCAATAAACAGCTTCATGATAAATGGAGAAAAGATTGAAGTTTTCAAGGACTTCATATTACTTGTTTCTACAATCAACACCAATGGAAGCAACAGTTACGACATCAGATGACATATTGCATTGGGGAAATCTGTTGCAAAAAACCTCTTTCAAGTAATGAAGAGAAAAGAAGTCTAAGGTGCTCCTAACCCAAGCCATGGTATTTTCAATCACCTCTTATGTATGGGAGAGCTGGACAATGAATAAGGAAGACCAAAGAAGAATTTTTGCTTTTGGGTTGTGGTGTTAGAGAAGAATGCTAAGAGTACTATAGTCTGCTAAAAGGAGTAACAAATCTATTCTGGAAGAAGTGCAGTTGGAATGCTCCTTGGAAGTGAGAATGGCCAACCTTTGTCTCACCTACTTTGTTTGGTCATTTTGTCAGAAGGAACCATTCCCTGGAGAAGGTTAATATGCTTGGTAAAGTGGAGAGTTGACAAAAAAGGGGAAGACCCTGAAAGAGATTGATGACACAGTGGCTGTAACAATGAGCTCAGGTATAGCAAGGATCGTGAGACCGGCACAGAACTCGGCAGTGTTTCATTTTGCTGCACATAGGGTTGCTATGAGTAGGAGATTACTCAACAGCATCTAACAACAACAACAATTTATATATCTATATAAATTGTTGTTGTTGTTAGGTGCCGTTGAGTTGGACCCGACTCATAGTGACCCCTCCTTGCTTTTCCAAGTCAGTATTGCTATGGAAGTAGATTGCCCTATCTTCCTTCCGAGGAGTGGCTGGTGGGTTTGAACCGCCAACCTTCTGGTGAGCAGTCAAATGCCTTAGGCACTATGCCACCAGAGTTTATATATATATATATATATATATATATATATATATTTATACACATACACACATGCATATATATATGCATACACATACATACATACATATTATAGTGGCTAAGGCATTTGACTGCAAAATAAAAATTTGGCACTTCAAATCCACTAACTTTCTGCAGATATAAATAAATAAATAAATATTAAATTAAGGAAAAAAAAGGTCATTAATTCAACGTAGTTGATTATTTAATCTCCTCCTCCCTGCTTAACTACGTACTTTTAAGTTTTTATTTTTATAATTTTAAATGAAACTTGTACAAAATCAGCAGATGGAATTTAGCAGGAGGGATTTGAATTAATATTTGTCTGGAAGCAAATGAAAGGTACAAACATTTTTTACTATGTGCTTGGTTCTTTTTGTGGGAAAAATGATTAAACAATGAGGTTCTGAACTGCTTCTGTTAACCTAATAAAAATTACTGACACCCTATCCACCCATCCACTGCCACTGAGTCAATTCTGACACATAACATCCATATAGGAGAGGGTAGAATTGCCCCATAGTGTTTTCAAGCCTGTAAATATTTAAGAATGCGCTGTCAAACTTCCTCCTTGCAAAGCTGTTAGTGGGTTCGAAATTTTGAACTTTCAATTAGCACCTGATGCTTTAACCACTGCCTAACTAGCTTCTTGACACACTATACTGTGCCCCAAATAATAACAATACTAGGGTCCACACCCAACCACCTATCACAGTAGAAAGCAAAGTTCTTCTCTGTGTCATGTTCTTTATTCATTTTTTTTTTCTCTCTTCTAAGGGTATAAGATTAGCTCTTTATATACCACTGTAATGAACTGAAATCAGTTTATCAAATGTTTATTTGACAACTATTGGCTTGGTTTTTAATATCCTTGAGATAGCTATTATTTTTATTATAAATTGCATGTCTTGTTGCTATTGGGTCATTCACCACCTTTCTCCTATTCTAAGTAATGTCAGTCAGCTCATAAAAATTATTTGAAATCATTAGGCTTGGATTTTTCTGGTATATGGAGTTTTAATTTTTCTTATATAAGATATGCTGCATTCTCAATAACAAGAATAGTTTCATTAAAATGAAATAATTACACAATAAGCATGTTTTTATGTAGATAAGAGCCATTTAATTGTTCTATTTAGATAATTTTTTACTTATTTTCAGCATTAAGAAAGTTCAGCTACTCCATGTGAAAGCTTTATAGGCTATTACAGATACACATTGAAAACTCAAAATGCCTTCTTTAATAAATATTTAAATATTGAATGTAAAATTCATCTAGTTTAGTAAGTTTCATAGGTTACTGACAGTGTTCTTTTTTCCACTCCAATAACAACAACAATATGTAATTGCTTATCTACCTGCTAGACTGTGGACATTCAGTAAAATTGAATGATTATAAAATATGAAATTATTCTTTACAAAATTATTTTATTACAACAAGCTTGATATATACTAGTGTTGTAAGCTTTCTATGTGCTGTTGTTGTTAGGTGCACTTGAATGGTTCTAGTGCATAGCTTCCCTATCTCCTTAAAATAGAACTTCACAATTGTTGCTCTGCTTGAGCACATTGTTGTAGCCACTGTATCCATCCATCTCATTGAGGCTCATCTTCTACTTCACTAACCCTCTTCTTTTTCAAGCGTGATAACCTTCTCCAGGGAATTGTCCCTCCAGATACCATGACCAAAATAAAAGAAATTATATCTGGCTATCCTCACTTCTAAGGAACATTCCAGCTATACTTCTTGCAAGACAGACTAGCTCATTCTTCTGTCAGTCCATGGTTCAAAATTCTTCACCAAAACAAAAGTACAAATGCATCAGTTCTTCTTAGATCTTCCTAATTCATTGTCCAAGTGTCACATATATATGTGATGACTGTACATACTACGACTTGGGTCAGACGCAATGGTCTTCAAAGTGACATTTTTGCTCTTTTGCCATTTAAAAAGGTCTTCTGCAGCACATTTCCGTGGTGCAATACATTATCTGACTTATTGACTGCTGCTTTGATTATGGATCAAAGTGAAATAATATCATTGATAATGTCAATTTTTTTTCCATGTATCTTGATGTTGCTTAGTGGTCCAGTTGTGAGGATTTTTGTTTTCTTTATGTTGACATATAAACCATACAGGAGATTGTAGATTTTGATCTTCATTATTAAGTCCTTGAAATCCTCCTCACTTTCATCAAGCAAGGTTGTGTCATCTGCATAATGTAGGTTGTCAATGAATCTTTCTTCATTCCTGATACTATATTCTTCTTCATACAATCTAGCTTATTGGATTATATGTTCAGCATACAGATTAAATAAGTATAGTGAAAGGACCCAGTCTGAAGCACAACTTTTTTTATATGAAACCATGCAGTACCCCTTTGTGCTGTTCAAAACCCTGTTTCTCAGACTATGTAAGTGTTCTAGAATTTTCATTGCTTGCAGTGTTATCTAAAATTTGTTGTGATGAACACAATCAAATGTCTTTCAATAAAACAAAAAATCTTTCTAATATTCTCTGCATTCAGCCAAGATTGATTTTACATCAACTATAATGTCCCTCATTTTGCATCCCCTTTTGAATCTAGCTTGAATTCAATAATTTCAACATTCCTGGAATGGGCATAAATACAGGTCATTTCCTCTCGGTTGAGCAGGTAGTGCTTCCAAATTTCTTAGCATAGACAAATAAGTTCTTCCAGTATTCTGTCAATTCCTGGAGTCTTTTTTCCACCAATGCCTTCAGTCCATCTTGGAATTCTTCCTTTAATACCATCTATTCTTGATCATATGCTACCTCCTTAAATATGTGAACATTGACCATTTATTTTTTGTACAGTGACTTTGTGTATTTCTCCATATTATTTTGATGCTCTCTGTGTCATTCAATATTTTGCCTACAGAATCCTTCAATATTGCAACTCAATACTTAATTTTTTCTTCATTTCTTTCAGACTGAGAAATGCCAATCTTCCCATTAGATTTCCTAACTCTATGTCTTTGCATGTCTTGTTATATAATGCTTTACTTTTTCTTCTCAAACCAACCTTTGAAATCTTCTGTTCAGCACTTTTAAATCATCATTCCTTTCATTTGTTTTAGCTACACTCTGTTCAACAGCAAGTTTTAGATTCTTCCCTAACATCCTTTTTGGTCTTCTTTTTCTTTCCTATTTTTTAAAGGACTTTTTGCTTTCTTCGTGTATGTTGTCCTTGATGTCTTCTCGTGACTTGTCAGGTATTCAGTTATTGGTGTTTAGTGTGTCAAATTCATTTTCTACATGATCTTTAAATTCAGGTGAGATATACTCATGATTGTATTTTGGTTCTAATTGACTTCTTTGAATTATTTCCAAGTTAAATTTTAATATGAGCAATTGTTAGTGTGTTCCATAGTTGGTTCTTGGCCTTTTTCTGACTGAATTGAGCTTTTCCATTGTCTCTTTCCACAGATGTAGTCAATTTGATTCCTATGTATTCCACTTGGTGAGGTTCACATATAATAAGGGATAAGTTCTTGATCTTGCAAAATTCTAACATGCATTCTCTGGAGACATTTCTTTCACCAGTGCCTTATTTTCCTACTACCAGGGCTTCTTCATTGTTTCCAACTTTCCCTTTCCAATCAACAGTAATTATTAATGCACATTGATTGGATGCTTGATCAGTTTCAGATGGTAGAAATTGGTAAATGTCTTCAATTTTTTCATCTTTGGATTTAGTAGTTGGTGCATAAATGATATTCATATTCAATGATCTTCCTTGTAAGTGTATGGATATTGTCCTATTACTAATAGTGTTGTGTTTCAGGAAAGATCTTGAAACATTCTTTCTGACAAAGAATACGATGCCACTCCTCTTCGATTTGTGATTCTGGGCATAGTAGACCACATGATTCTATAATTCAAAATAGTCAATACCAGTTCATTTCAGCTCACTAATGTCTAGAATATCACTCTATCTATGTACCATTTAATTTTTGACAATTTTCAATTTTTCTAGATTCACATCCTATGCATTCCTCATTCCAATTCTTAATGGGATGTTTACGTGTGTTTCTTCTCATTTTGAGTAGTACCACATCAGCAAATGAAGATCCTGAAAGCTTCACTCCACCTGCATTATTAAGGTTGACTCTGAGAAAGCAGCTTTTCCCCAGTCATATGTTGAATGGTGTAGCATTGAGAAAGTCAGGACATTAGATGACGTGTAGCATTGGGAAAGTCAACTGCGAAGGAACTGTTTCAAGTGCTGAGGAGCAAGGATATCTCATT
>NW_006922173.1:1267714-1269468 GCF_000298275.1 Orycteropus afer afer
TTTGCCGTCGAGTCGGCCCCGACTCATAGCGACCCCTCCTTGGGTTTCCGAGGCAGTATCACTACGGAAGTAGGATTGCCCAACCTTCCTTCCTTTCAGCAGTAGACTACCTTTTTACTGATCTATCTTGTTCTGGAATCTCTGCTGAAACCTTTTTACCATGGATGACCCTGCTGATATTTGAAATACTGGTGGTATAGCACCAAGCATCACAGCAAAATCCAAGCAACCACAGTATGACAAACTGGTAGATGAGTGGTGGAAACTTCCTATACTCTTTGTTTAAGATCAGGATCTAAATTCATGATTCAAACGATTTTCTTGCCATATACACAATCCTTCCCCTACTGAAATATTGCAAATTGGAGGGCTGAAAAAAAAAAAAAAAAAGAGTGAGAGAGAAAGAAAAGAAAGATTGAAACAAAAATTGTCTGTCTTTCTTCCTAAATTTAGACTTCTCCCTTTCCCTCTTCTAAGTTTTGTGTTCTTAAGACACTGTTGTTGTCATTGTTAGGTGCCGACGAGTCATTTCTGACTCATAGTGACTCCATGCACAACAGAATGAAACAATGCCTGATCCCTTACCAGCTCCATGATCCCTGCTATTCTTGAGCCCATCCTCACAGCCACAGTATCAATCTATCTCACTGAAGACCTCCCCCTCTTTCGTCGACCCTCCACCCTACCAAGCATGACATCCTCCTCCAGGGAATGGTCTCTTCTGACATGACCAAAGTAGGTGAGACGAAGTCTGGCCATTCTCACTTCCAAGGAGCATTTTGGGTGCACTTCCTCCAGTCCATGGTACTTTCAGCATTCTTCGCCAGCACCACAACTCAAAAGCATCAACACTTCTTCAGTTTTCCTTATTCATTGTCCAGCTCTCACAGGCATACGAGGCAATTGGCAATATCATGGCTTGTGTTAGGCACACCTTAGTCCTCAAGGAGACATCCTTGCTCCTCTGCACTTGAAACAGTTCCTTTGTGGTTGACTTTCCCAATGCTACACATCCTCTAATGTCCTGACTGCTGCTTCCATTGCATCGATCATAGAATCGAGCAATGTGAATTCTTTGACAACCTCAATCTTCTCTCCATTTATTGTGATGCTGTTCATTGGTCCAGTTGTGAGGATTTTTGTTTTCTTTATATTGAGACGTAATCCATACTGCAGACGGTATTCTTCAACCTTCATCAGTAAGTGTCTCAAATCATCATCATTTTCAGCAAGCAAAGTAATATCATCTGCATATCTCAGGTTGTTAATGATTCTTCCTCCAATCCTGATGCCATGTTTTTCTCCATATAGTTCAGCTTCTCTGATTAATTGCTCAGCATTTAAATTGAATAAGTATGGGTAAAGGATACAACCTTGACGCACACACTCTCTTCTTGATTTTAAACCATGTAGTGTTCCCTTGTTCTGTTCAAATGACAGACTCCTTGTCAAGGTACAGGTTCCTCATGAGTACAATCAAGTGTTCAGGAATTCCCATTCTTCTCAATGTTATCCATAATTTTTCATGATCCACACCATAAAATACCTTGGCATAGTAAATAAAACACAAGTAAACATCTTTCTGGTATTCTTTGCCTTGAGCCAAGATCCATCTGACAAAAGCTATGATATCCCTTGTTCCACGTCCTTTTCTGAGTCTAGCTTGCACCTCTGAAAGTTCTCTGTCAATATACTGCTGCAACCATTTTTGAATTATCTTCAGTAAGATCTTACTTGTGTGCAATATTAATGAT
>NW_006922173.1:1269818-1274426 GCF_000298275.1 Orycteropus afer afer
TTTGCACATTTCATTATAGTAATTGGTTTGGTCTACTCGAGCTGCTCTTTGAAATCTTCTGTTCAGTTCTTTTATCTTGTCATGTCTTCCATTGGCTTTAGCTACTCTCCGGTCAAAGGCAAGATTCAGAGTCTCTTCTGTCATCGATTTTGGTCTTCTCTTCTTTTCTCATCCTTTTAGTGATCTCTTGCTTTCCTCATGAATAATGTTCTTGATATCCTCCTACAATTCTTCTGGTTTTCTGTCTTTGGTGTTCACTGCATCAAATCTATTCTTTAGATGATCTCTAAATTCAGGAAGGATATATTCAAGATCATATTTTGGTTCTCTTGGTCTTGTTGTAATTGTCTTTGACTTCAAGCTGTACTTCCATATAAGCAGTTGATGATCTGTTCCACAATCTGGCCTGGTTTTGGCTAAAGATATTGAGCTTCTCCACCATCTCTTTTCACAGATGCAGTCAATCTGATTCCTGTGCATTCCATCTGGTGAAGTCCACGTGTAGAGCTTCTGTTTGTGTTGCTGAAAAAATGTATATGCAATGAACAAGTCATTGGTCTTGCAAAATTCTACCATGAGAGTTCCAGTATTATTTCTGTCACCAAGGTCAAATTTTCCAACTACCGGTGATTCTTCATTGTTTCCAACTTTTGCATTCCAGTCACCACTGATAATTAACACATCATTATTGCATGTTTGGTCAATTTCAGACTGCAGAAGTTAATAAAATTCTTCAATTTCCTCATCTTTGGTTTTGGTGGTTGGGGCATAAGTTTGAATAATAGTTGTATTAATGGGTCTCCCTTGTAGGCGTATGGATATTATCCTGTCAGTGACAGCATTGTACTTCAGGACAGATCTTGAAACATCCTTTGTGATAATGAATGCCACATCATTCCTCTTCAAACTGTCATTCCCGGCATAGTAGATCACATGGTTGTCTGACTCAAAATGGCCAAAACCAGTCCATTTCAGCTCACTAATGCCAAGGATATCAATCTTTATGTATTCCATTTCATTTTTAACAACTTCCAATTTTCCTAGATTCATACTTCATACATTCCATGTTTCAATGATTAATGGATGTGTGCAGCTGTTTCTCTTCAATTTGAGTGGTGCCACATCAGCAAATGGAGGTCTCGAAAGCTTTACCTTATCCATATGAGTAAGGCTGGGTTTACTCAGATGATGCAGCTTTTTCCCAAACCTATTTTGAGAGCCTTCACCTAACCGGACTATTCATAAAGTTGTGCGGCAATGCATCAAACAGTTTTTCTTTGCTATTCATAAGGTTTTCCTTGGCCAATTCTTTGAGAAATGAATGTCCTCTTCCTTCTGCCTAGTCTATCTCAGTCTTTAAGCTGGGCTGATACCTGTGCACCATGTGTATCCCGCTGGGATTGAAACACCAGTGACTCAGCCTCAAAACTCACATCAACACATCACCACAGTAGGACAAACCAACAGACAAGTTTGTCTCCCTGTTGGAAACCTTTCATATCACCTTTACCAGGGTCCTTGTGGCTGACTCCTCCTTTGTCTGGATTCCTGGTTTTTAATCCCCTTTCTCCCGCTTTCCCACCTTGCTGGTTTGGGTGTACCTGGGTTCCCCTCTTCACCTGGACTCCTGCGGCTGACTGCTCCTCTGTCAGGGTTCCTGGCTTTTAAGACACTGAGATAAAGAAAATATAGAACACAATTGGCTTGCCACACCCACAGAGCACACCTAAAATGTGTGTTATTTTTATTCCCTCAGTATTCGAAATAAACATTTTCCCTTGCTTCTTTTCTTTTTTTTTTTTTTTCTTTTTTCTCTAAATTTCTACATGAAATAAATGGCCTCTCTCTTTCCATTTGGAATAAAGCTATTCAACTTTTCTAACTTTTGAACATATTTTTCTGTTCTGATGAGTTTAATTTTTAACTTGTGCTAACTCTTTATATCTGTAGAAAATCTTTAATGATGAGGTATGAAGAAAGTTGGAAGGTCAAATATTTCAAAATTATTCTTCGAGTGTGACTTCCGGTGGTATAGTGCCTAAGGTATTTGACTGCTAACCAGAAGTTCAAATAAGAAAGAAAAATATAAATTAAAAATTATAATTTTCTATGACTATTATAAACTTTTGCAATTAACATATCAGTCCATATGGCCCAGGGAGCTTATGTTGCTCAGATTGTTGACTACTATCATGGTTGGTGGTTTGGAGTCACCAACCAGCTCTGCAGAAGTAATACCTGGAGAACTGCTTCTGTAAAGATTACATAAAAAAAAATTTGAAGAAGCAGTTCCATACTGTAATACACTGGTTACTCATGAGTTGGTGGCCAACTCAATGGCAGCTAACAATAACACAACAACCATATATACCCACAACTGACAATTTAGTAACACTGTACAGCTTAAATCATGATTTTAAATATGTTCAGAATCTTTAACATGTGTCAGTAATACTTATATATACGGAATCTTAAGGTGTTATGTAAAAGACATTGATTCATAATACTAACTAAACCTTTTCTAGAACAAACAAGACTGTATACAATTAAACTAAATTGATAGGAACAGACATACAGTGTTTATGACTCTTAATATAAATAAAAATTTGGAAAGAATGGTTGTTAACTACAATTAATGAAGCAATGCTATGAATGTGAATATGTATATGGTGTGTGGATCTGTATTTGTATTTTTTTTTTTCTATGCAGGATGAATAAATATATCAAACATTTCTATTATTCTACCACATTTACAACCTTGTAAATTTTGTCATATGTTCAATGGTGGCAATAATTCAATAAGCACATTTTCAGTGTATTAAAAAAAACTAAACCATAATTTTACAGAATATATTTTTTAAAAAATAGTTTGATTCAATAACCATGATAATTCAGAACTATGTCTGTTATTCCATCAAAAAGAAATTGTCATCTGTAAGAATTGGAGAAGTAATAGAAGTAAATTTGACTGTGATGATTTAACACATGTGTTGGGAAGGTCTGGTGGTGTAGTGACAAAGGCATTTGACTGCTAACCAGAAGACTGGCAGTTCAAATCCACCAGCCATTCTTCAGAAGGAAAACTGGGCAACTTTTTTTCTGTAGTGACACTGTCTTAAAAACCCAAGGAAGGGTCACTATGAGTCGTACCCAACTCAATAGCAGTGAGTTTGGTTTGCTTTTGGTTTAAGAGAATAGTAGCTATAAGAATAATAGGATACTAAAACCCAGAATCCACACGTTTATTATTATCAGTGAGGAATTCCTGGAATTAATATGCAATCATATTATAATTAATCTGTAGATTAAGTGGGTGCATTTACTTGGTTTCAATAACTTACTGTTTCTTATAACAAAGTTCCTTGGAAGGAAGATGGGGCAATCTACTTCCGTAGTGATACTGCCTCAGAAACCCAAGGAGGGGTCACTATGAGTCAGGTGTGACTCGATGGTACGTAACAACAACAAAAATAACAAAGTGCATATTGGTTATCATAACAGATAAATGACAATAAATCACTTCTTATCTATTAAGTGTTCTATTTGCATTAAACAATGGTCCAAGAGTAAAACCAAATTTAAAATTTATAGTTCATGAAAGTAGCATAATACCTACCTAGTTCTTTATTTAAACACACGTATAAGGAGTGCTGGAGGAGCTCTGGTGGTGTAGTGCTTAAGGCATTTGACTGCTAAGCAGAAGGCTGGCAGTTCAAACCCACAAGCACTCCTGGGAAGGAAGATTGGGCAATCTACTTCTGTAGTGATATCACCTCGGAAACCCAAGGAGAGGTTGCTATGAATTTCAATCCACTCGGTGACAATAAGTCCCCCCCCCCCCATAAAGAGCTCTGATGGCATAATTGACAAGGCATTTAGCTGCTTACCAGAAGATGAGCAGTTCAAACTCAACCGCAGCTACACAGAAGGAAGATGGGGTGAACTACATTTGTAAAGATGTACAGCCTCAGAAACCCAATGGGAGTCACTAAGAGTCAGAATCGACTCAATGGTAGTGAGTTTGGTTTTGGTTTTTTATACTTATGAAATAATTCATTAGTGAATGGTGCAGATAGTCAAGTGTTTGACTACCAATGAAAATGTCTGTTGTTCAAACTCATCCAGAGGTGTCTTGGATAAAAGACCTGGTGATCTGCTTCAAAAAGTCACAGGCTTAGAAACCCTATGAGATATGGTTCTACTCTGCCACAGATGACATTTCTATAAGCAATTGCTCTTTTTTTCTGTTGCTGTTTTTGTTTTATATTTATGAAAGAATCATTCTATAACTTCAATTAATACTTGTACATGTATATTTATATATTATGGTGGAGAAATCAGAGTGATAGTTATTTTCTTGTTTGTTATTTCCTCAGCAAATAGAGCTGGGTCATCTTCACAGAGGCAAACAGTGGTGGTCTCCAAGGATGGGAATCTTAATGACAAAGGCTGGCTAGGGTGTGAGGGCAGGACAGAGGAGCAGGTTCCAGTGTCAAGGGATGTCCAGGGATAAAGAATTCAAGTAAAGAACTCTACTCACCTATTTGCTGAACAGGTTTTACTTAGTTAAAATCCTAAAAATGTTTATTGGATATTTGTTATGTGAAA
>NW_006922173.1:1274545-1276507 GCF_000298275.1 Orycteropus afer afer
TTATTGAACTCATATCTTGCCAAAGAATTGGAGATGATGAAATGCATATAATATATTTATCAAATCTACAGTTGTAGAATTCTGTCATAGGAAATGATGCATAATTTCTGTTTTTACAACATCTGTTTACTAGTATATAGTATTTGATGGAAAATGAAAATATTATGTGAGGAGCTGAATGGCATTGAAAAACGGAATGGATAGTTAGACAAGTATCACATGTAAGATATATTTGGAACTGATCATATTGCTGTTCACTCACTGAAGTCAGTGATCATAAACTGAGTGATTTTTCTATGCTCTCTAGTTCCACAACCATTTAGTTGACAAGCCTTAAAATTCTTGTGTTCTCTGTTTATTGATCTCCAATGGAATTGCCGTCCAAATTGATGAATGTGTACCTACACAAAGAAAAGATGTCCTTTGTTTTTCTCCCCTCAAGGTGAGTCTAATAGCATCTTACTTCAAAAAACTTGGGTCAAGGAAAAAGAGGGAGAAATGATCTTTAAAACAAAAGAAATCAAAGTTAGTAAAATAAAATGAGACAACCAAATAAATTTGCAGACAATTATAACACCCACAAAAAAATAAAATTACTGAAAACTATCAACACACATTTATGACAAATCATGGCTAATAAGCATTTCTTTTTTCAATAGGTCTTTAAGAAGATATATATTCATAGTTAAAAGTCAGATAACTTCTTCCATAAAACTTTTTGCAAATACAAAGATGGCTGCTGGTATTTAAAAACAAAAATGTTTTCCTTTAATATATAACAAAATTATGTCTTTACTCTAACAACCTTTTCTAATTCAAATCCTATTTCCTGAATCTCAAATAATCGGAAATATTTTGTGTAGACCTATGGTTCCTAATTTTTCACAATCATATGATGGTTCAAAGATCATGAGAGAGTAAAAGACAAGACGAATGACAGGAAGATGAATAGTTTCCATGAAATCGCTGATGATTTCATTTCAGAAAATGTAGATCATGTAAAAGTTTGCCATAAAGATAATTAGTCTGAATAACAAAGAGAACACTTCTACTCACATTGCTTTTCTTGATATCTTATCCTAACTATCAAAATCTTAGTTAGAAATAACTGCCATTAAAATAATGTCAACTTAATTTTCATAGAAAACAGTTTTTTTCTAAGATATATTTGATTTAATCTCTGCATTTCTACATAAGAAAGAATATAATTTTTTAAAAATTGTGTTTTATAAATTGTTATGGATTGAATTATGTCCTCCCAAAATATGTGTTGTAAATATTAACCCCTGGTAGCATAGTGCCTAAGGCATTTGACAGCTAACCAGAAGGCTTGTGGCTCACCAGCCACTCCTTGGAAGGAAGATTGGGCATTCTACTTTCGTAGTGATATGCCTTAGAACCCCAAGAGAGGTCATTATGACCTCTCTAACTGGATGGCAGTGAGTTTGTCTGTTTGCTTTTGAGGTCTGTGGTAGAATCCTGGTGGTGCACTGGTTAAGTGCTTGGTTGCTAATCTAAATTTTGGTGATTCAAATCCACAAATTTATGCTTCAGAGAAAGATATGACAATCTACTTCCCTAGAGATTTATGGCCTTGGAAATCCTGTGGGGCAGTTCTACTGAGTCCTATAGGGTCACTATGAGTAGGAATCTAGTTTTGGGTTTATGCCTGTGGTTATTTATAATCCTAATTGGGAATGGGTAGTCTTTGTTATGTTAATGAGATAAGATTAGTGTAGAGTATGTCTTAAATCAATCTCTTTTGAGACATAAAAGAGATTAAAGAAGCAAGTTTAAGTGAAAAATAGAGATGGGCAAAGATATATTCTAAGCCACAAGAAGAAACTCAGAAGATACAAAGATCTTACTCCAGAACACACAAAGATGGAAAGCTTCCCTCTGTATTCAGAGCCAGCACCCTGAATTTAGACGTCTAGCTTCCTAACCTGAGAAGGAAAAAAA
>NW_006922173.1:1276733-1294040 GCF_000298275.1 Orycteropus afer afer
AAAAAAAAAAAAAAAAAAACTTGAGTAGGCAGTTTGGAAACAAAATATTTGAGGAATGCACATTCAAATATTATTTGATTTTTGTTAAATTGCCTATGTTTGCATGAGCTTGAAACTTGTGCAGTTTTCCTGGGCCCATACTTAAAGAGTCATGTTCTTGATTTGGTGCTCTGCTGTCATCTTTCTGAAATTGTTAATACTTTAAACTTTAAATATATGTGTTGTACATAATTAATCATTTGTGTGAGCAGAAAAGATCCACATAATCAGGATGTCTGTTGCTATTACTTGTTGCTCCACTTGCAAATACTAGGTGTGATATCCCAAGAGAACAAAATTCCAGTGGACCCATGATGACTGTAAGTTCAATAACTGTAAGACTCAAAATGAGTACAAAGTAAGTTTGTCAGAAGTATAAGTGACTATCACTAACTAGGGGCATGGAGAGCTCTGAGAGGCTTTCCATGTGAGTCAGAACTTGCTTCAAACACAGAAAAATGCAGCAGTGCTCTAAGAAACCAGAGCAATCAAGGAACCCTATCGTACCATTTATTGCTTATATTATTCTCTGTGTTATCCAACTATTTACACAGTACATGATGAACTAGAAGGGAAAAACAATGTAAGACAACTCATGTTTCCATTTTCTTTCAATCCTGCCTTATTATTCCTCAGTTAAAAAAATAAAGGTACAGATTCCTGGTAGAATATACACCTATTAAGAAGTAAAAAATAGCTGCTGCCTTCTGTTTAGTGTTTCCACTATTCTAAGCTCTGGTAGTGTAATGCCTAAGGCACTTGACTACTAACCAGAAGGCTGGAGGCTCAAACCCACCAGCCACTCCTTGGAAGAAAGGTTGGGCAATCTACTTCTGTAGTGATACTGCCTCGGAAACCCAAGGAGGGGTCGCTATGAGTCGGGTCCGACTAGATGGCACACAACAACAACAACAATGAAAAAATAGAAATGTATGGATAAGCTGCAAATTACACTTGTGTCATTCTGGTGATTCAGCATGTGATTTAAAGGCTCCTATGTGTGCATTTAAAAATAACCTACATCAAAGTGATGAATGATAAAAGCCATTAAAAAACATAAACCACCTCCCAAAAAACACAAAATTATTTTAAAATTTAATATTTTTCAGTTAGAATGATATTCAATAGTAAATGAAAGCAAGTATGATCATCAGAAAAAGATGGCTTGAAGAGGAAAGGGAAAATATTCCATATTTTAGTATCTTTAGCGATATGTTTTTTTCTTCCTATTTGAACAAAGAGTTTTACATTTTCATTTTTCATTGGTCAGGCATATTATGCAAACTACCCTTACCACTTGGCTTCTTGGCCCCCTTTCTCAGAAGTCAAGTGATAGCCCCACATGCTTAGAGAAAGACTAGGCCCTCCCCCAGCTTCTATACTTACTTTGGCTGAATCAAGGGAGAATCCCAGGTGTCTTGAATGAGAGAAAAGTTGAATTCCATCTATCCAGCATGAGTGAGTTATAAACCACATAATCCTCTTGTTCTTTGAATGTCCAGCATTTTTTCTCCCCTCACCTAGTGCTAACAAATTCTCCTCCACTATCTGCTTTGTGATGAGTAGTAGTAATCTCATTTTGGTCTTAAACTATATTTAAAATCATTATAAGGTTACTTTCTCATTCTCCAGATTCTAACCCCAGTAATAACCTATCTCTTTTCTATCTCTTCTCCACCCTCCTTAACTACAGTTATTCATATGCAAAATTTTCCCCTTGTTCAAAATCTCCTCTCAACATCCCCCTCATCTTGTTGCTCTTCAGTTAATCCTTTTCAAGTTGTGTTTGTTTAGTTTTTATAACTTTTGTGCCAGTAAACCTGTGAGAAAAGAAAAGTTTGTCTGTCTTCCTTTCCAAACTTTTCTTCCCCTGTCTTTTCTACTGCCTCTGTATATAATTAGGCTTGATGCCCCACTGCTCTTTCTCCGCCCGTTTATGTGCAGACCTGACCTCTACTTTTCTGTTGTATATTTGGAAGCTTTTAGTTCTAGGTTCACTTCCACTCCAACAACATTCTTGGGAGCTCTGGTGGTGTAGTGCCTAAAGCATTTGACTGCTAACCAGAAGGCTGGTGGTTCAAATCCACCAGCTCCTCCCCAGGAGGAAGGTTGGGTAATCTACATCCATAGTGATATAGCCTTGAAAACCCAAGGAGGGGTCACTATGAGTAAGATCCGACTGGACAACAGTGCGTTCGGTTTTTGTTCGTTAACGTTAGTTTTGACCTAATATTTGGTAATTTTATTCTTGCTGTTTATTAGTCTCTTTTCTGACAAGCTTGGTCTCTTTTAACTTTTATTGTTCATCTTCCTGAAATCATATATAAGGCATTGGTATCACAAATAACTTGAGTTGTTATGTAATACCCATTTAAACTGTTTCATTCTAAAACTACTTTTTCCCATCATTCAAATACACTCACTCTAAAAACGTTTTTAACAATCCTTGGTATCTACCAGGATCTGCAACCTATTAAATTAAGGACACCTACCTCTTTAGCTTAAATTTCATAATTCTTAATCCTCTCATTTAATTTCTAGATTTCCTTTTTCCTCCCTTAATTCCCCAGGAAAAAGAGAACTTTGCTAAAGTCTAGTTTTCTGTTTACTCTACTTCTTAACAGTATGGCTAAATAAAGCCCATAACTATACTTACTTGGTCAGTCCTAAATACATGACCATATGCCTCCAGATGACCAAAAATTCTTACAGCAGTCATACAATATTTTTCTAATCCATCAACTCCTCTCTACTCCTAAATGACTATTTCATAACTTCTCCCATTTCTTTGAACCTCTCTAATCACCATGATTCCAAACTCACTGTCAGATGATGACTGCTTTTAATTTCATTACAAAAATAGGACCAATCAGAATATTACTGCCACAAGTTCTTACCAACTGCCATCAAGTTGATTCCATCTCAAAGAGACCCCCAGTGGGTTTCTGAGGTAGCAAACCTTTATGGAAGTAGATTGCCCAGTCTTCCTTCCATGGAGTAGCTGGTGGGTTTGAACCACCAACCTTCTGGTTAGCAGTCAAATGCCTTAGGCACTGTGCCACCAAAATTCCTTGCCACAAGTTCTTAATATCTCATATATCTACCTACCTCTATCTATTTCCATATCCTAAACTTTTTATCTTATTGCTATGGATGAACTTCCCATTTTCCTAGGAAAGACCAATCCTTCTGGTTACATACTAGATAGCATATCTTTCCATACTAGAGAACATGTATCCAGGATTTTTTCCATATCTCTAATTCATCGTATCCTACCTTTTTCTTGAATGACTAGAACAAACATGTTTTGCTTAACTCTATATTTGAATATAAAATCCCTATATCATATGCATAACCACCTCAACTTATCACCTATTTCTCTACTTTTCTTTGTAGCAATTCCTCAAAATTGTTGCCAGTACTCATTCTCTCTACTGTCTCTCCAGTTTCTCTAAAACATACTCAAATTAGACAATTGTATTGCATCGGTTAGCTAAGTTAAAAACATGATTTCTAAAATTCCCTTCCTTATTTGGTCCTTAATCATTTAGTTACTAGTGAGATTTGTGACATATTTGGAATTAAAGGTAGTGTCTATTTTTATGGTATAGGATTCTTGGTACATTGAAACCTCCTGCATGTGGTCACTGATTTGCTAACATAACCTCTTGATAAGGAATAATATTTATGGGCCCATAGCTTTTTCCAGTGAAAGTCAATTTTTTTTCTCCTTCAGCTTCTCTTCATCCTGAGGTAAGTATGCACACAACTCTGTGGTGAAAGATGCCACATTTCTTGCAAGTCACCATACCAACAAATTTGTAGTAGTAAGATGTGGTATTGGGTTTCCATTCTGTCACTTTGTATAATATACTTACCCAAAATTGATATAAGTACACAGAGAATGTATGATTGTAATTACATAATTGATTTATGTCCAATCAGAATGGAAAGCTAATATTCTTGTGTATAACCTAAAATTTTTGGAAAGAATAATAAAATACATAGAGATATGTGTGTGTGTGTGTATGTTTCTGTCCTTGTGTCTAGGTTATAGTTTCTACTTTGATAAAACTCCAAGTAAATTCAGATGATGAGACTATTTTATTCCTTACTCTCCCTTATATTATGGCATCATATTCATCTTTCTATCATTATTTTGTTCTTTTTTAATAAGTAATAGGAAAAATATAATAAAATATTAGAGTACTTGTGTGTATTTAGAGAGAAATGCATCATTAGCAATCATACCTTATTACCTTAGAGAAAGTAATGTGTTTTTTGTGCATTTGTAAAATTAATTTCAGTGTTAAAATTATTTATATAGAAAGACAAGGTTTGTGGTTTTTAGTCCTAATGTTATGATCTCACATTTTGCTCAAAATGACATCTCTAAATTTCTGTGTATTACATTACAATATTACATGTTGCAAAGATATTAATTTTATTTATTGTGAATCAATGAAAAGTATACAGTAAAATATTTTTCAACAAAATTTTTGTGTATTTTGAAATATATCAAAACAAATTTCATTTTTGTAATGCTATGTGTAAAGCAAGAAGCTCTGGAGAGAGTGAATATAAACGGAATCTTAGTAGCAAATGAACTATTTAATTTTTTTAAATTTTATACTCAGATTATATCAAGGGAATATTTTTATAGATAAAATTAACTAAATAAAATAATATTTAAAATACAATATAGAGCAAATGTCCATCTTCAATGTTAAGATTATCACTTGGAATCCTTTGTTAATTTAGGAAAATTCACATATTTCACTTTCCAACTAAGTGGGATACATATAGACAAGCCTAAGGCCATGATCTCCTGAGCAGCTCATTCAACTCAGAGTAGCAAGAAAACAGACAGGTTGTTCATTCTCTTCCATGTCTCTTGTATAGACTGGAGCAGCTGCTTCTGTGACAGTCTATCTTGTCAGTTCTTTATGTATTCATTTTTACAGCTGCAAAGAGAGTATATTTCTATGTGTAAGAATTAGCATAGAAATTCCTCTAAGTGAAGTAAATCCTCTAAGTGAAGTAAATTTTTATAAGTGTGTATACTTAACTGAAAATTTTATGTTACTTTTTTTAGATTTTGGGAATTATTTTATGTATTTATCACATTCAGTTCAAGTTAAGAAAATTTAGGAGTTATGAAATATTTATAAGAATTTACTGAATAAACAGTGTTCTCACAGTTTACATGGTAATTTAAAAATAAATGAATTACATACATATCATATATATATTAACTATAGTAAGCAAATTCCTTTTAGAAAGGATTGTTTTAAAACTGATTTTTATCTTATTTAAATATGACAGAAAAGAGAGTAAATAATTATAAAGTAAACTATTTTGGGAGCTCTGGTAGCATGGTGGCTAAAGGCAATTGACTGCTAACCAGAGGGCTGGAGGTTCAAATCCACCAGCAACTCCTCGGAAGGAAGATGGGGCAATCTATTTCCTTAGTGATACTGCCTCGGAAACCCAAAGAGGGGTCGCTATGAGTAGCGTCCGACTCAACGGCACATAACAACAACAACAACAACAAACTATTTTTTATTATCAAAAAAGAAAAGACTTAGTTGCTGTGTTAAGGTACTCCAATTCTTAGTATGAGAAAATACTTCCATTAGTGATATGAATCCCTTATCATACACTATTAAACATTTCAATTATAATTCAAATTCACTAAACACTTTGATAATGATTACTATCCAGTTGTGCCCCATGGTAAGAACAAATTGTTAAAGAAAATATAACTTTGATAAAAATCATCAAGGTCATACATTCTTAAAAAGAAAAAGAAAGAAAAGAAAATTTTATCCCAGTAAAATGCATTTGAATGCTAACATGCATTGTAAGCAAAAAACAAAACAAAACAAAACAAAAAAACACACTACTCAAATGCATTAAGATCTAGAAACTATGCTTCCTTTGCTAAATTCAGCATGCTGCTGGTAGTATAACCAAATCAAAAGAGTACTGGATTTCATGTTAACAGGCATAGGTGTAGGCATGGTTTTGGGCCTAAAAATTCCTGTATGCAACAATTACTAAATGTGGTCACCTTTTGCAATTATTTTTAAAAATAACATTTTTTTCCACTACTTGTCTGTCAGTTTGTCATACTCTGGTGGCTTCAATGTTGATGTCAGGCTAAAAGCTATGGTACCTGTAGTTCACGTATCAGCAAGATCACCCATGGTAGACAGTTTTCAGCAGAACTTCCAGACTAATACAGAAGGAGGATGGGGTCATCTGCTTCTGAAAAAAAGTGGACACTTCAAGCAGCAGGAAAAGCAGAGGGAAAAGGAAAGGAAAGCCAGGGAGTCTGAGAGAGAGTGAGCCAGCAGCAGAGGGATCCAGGTAAAGGGAAGGACCCAGACCCCAACCCCCAAGTGACAGGAAAAGCAGAGAGGAAAGAAAAGGAGAGCCAAGGCATCCAGGAGAGAGGGAGCAAGTGGTAGAGCGATCCAGGTAAGGGAAGGGTGGAAAGGTTTTAAATAACAAAGGGAGACAAACTTGTCTGTCGGTTTGTCCTACTGTGGTGGTGTGTTGCTGTGATGTTGAGGCTATGCTACTGGTGTTTCAAATGCCAGCGGGGTTGCACATGGTGCACAGGTTTTAGTAAGGCTTGCAAACTGAGACAGACTAGGAACAAGGAAGAAGCTATCCACTTCTCAAAGAATTGCCCGGGGAAAACCTTATGAATAGCAGAGAAACACTGTCCATTACAATACTAGGCAACTTTATGAATAGCCTGGAAACACTGTCCTAGTGTACGAGGACAAGCCACTTAGGTTGGAAGGCTCTCAAAATATGACTGGAAAAGAACATCATCAGAGCAGAACCAACTTTACTGAGATGGATAAAGTAAAACTTTTGAGACCTCCATTTGCTGATGTTACATGACTAAAATTGAGGAGAAACAGCTACAAACATCCATTAATAATCAGAACATGGACTGTACGAAGTATGAATCTAGGAAAACTGGAAGTTGTCATAAATGAAATGGAATGCATAAAGATTGATATACTAGGCATTAATAAAGTGAAGTGGACTGGTTTTGGACATTTTGAATCAGACAATCATATGATACTATACCAGGAATGATAATTAGAAGAGGAATGGCATGGCATTCATCATCACAAAGGATGTTTCAAGATCTGTCCTGAAATACAATGCTGTCAGTGATAGGACAATACCCATACATCTACAAGGAACACCAGTTAATACAATTATTATTCAAATTTACACACCAACCATCAAAGCAAAAGATGAGGTAATTGAAGATTTTTATCAGCTTCTGCAGTCTGAACTGACTGAACGTGCAATCAAGATATGCTAATTGTTGCTGGTGACTGGAGTGCAAAAGTTGGAAACAAAGAAGAATCACTGGTATTTGGAAAATTTAGCCTGGTGACAGAAATCACTGTGGAGATCACATGATAGAATTTTGCAAGACCAATGACTTATTCATTGCAAATACCTTTTTTCAACAACACAAACAACAGCATATACAAGGACTATAACAGATGGAAACAGGAATTGGATTGACTAAATCTGTGGCAAGAGGTGATGGAAAAGCTCAATATCTTCAGCCAAAACCAGGCCAGGAGCTGATTGTGGACAGACCATCAACTGCTCATATGCAAGTTCAACTTAAAGTTGAAGGCAATTAAAACAAGTCCATGAGAATCAAAATCTTAAATGATCTTGAATATATCCCTCCTGAATTTAGAGACCATCTATAGAATATATTTGATGCATTGAACATCAATGATGGAAAATCAGAAGAATTGTGGGACGACATCAAGACAATAATCTATGAAGAAAGCAAGAGGTCATTAAAAAGAGGAGAAAACAGGAAAAGACCAAAATGGATAACAAAAGAGATTCTGAAGCTTGCCCTTGAGCTGAGAGTAGCCAAAGCAAACAGAAGAAATGACAAGATAAAAGAGCTAAAACAGAAGATACCAAAAAGCAGCTTGAGCAGACAAAGCCAATTACTATAATGAAATATGCAAAGACTTAGAGTTAGAAAACCAAAAGAGAAGAACACGCTCAGCATATCTCAAGCTGAAAGAACTGAGGAAAAAATTTAAGCCTCGAATTTAAATATTGCAAGATTCTATGGGCAAAATATTGAATGATGCAGGAAGCATCAAAAGAAGATGAAACGAATACACAGTCACTCTACCAAAAAGAACTTGGTCAATCTACATTCATTTCAGGAGGTGCCATATGATCAAGAACCAATGATATTGGAGGAAGAAGTCAAAGATGCACTGAAGGAATTAGTGAAGAACCAGGCTCCAGGAATTGACGAGGTACCCATTGAGATATTTCAACAAACAGATGCCCCACTGGAGGCATCACTCAGTTATGCCAAGAGATTTGGAAGACACCTACCTGGTCAACTGACTGGAAGATATCAATATTTGTACCCATTCCAAAGAAAGGTGATTCCACAGAATGTGGAAATTATAGAACAATATCATTAATGTTGCATGCAAGTAAAATCTTACTGAAGGTAATTCAAAAACAGTTGCAGCAATATATTGACAGAGAACTTCCAGAGTTGCTGGCTGGATTCAGAAGAGGACATGGAACAAGGGATATCATTGCTGATGTCAGATAGATCTTGACTCAAACCCAAGAAAAACAGAAAGATGTTTATTTGTGTTTTATTGCCTATGCAAAAGCATTTGATTGTGTGGATTATAACAAATTCTGGCTAACATTAAGAAGAATGGGAATTCCAGAAAACTTAATTGTACTCTTGAGGAATCTGTACATAAAGCAGGAGGCTGTCATTCGAACAGAACAAGGGAACACTGCATGCTTTAAAATCAAGAAGGGAGTGTGTCAGGGTTGTATCCTTTCACCATACTTGCTCAATTTATATGCTTAGCCAATAATCTGAGAAGCTGGACTATATGAAGAAGAACGTGGTATCAGGATTGGAGAAAGAATCATTAACAACCTGCAATACACTGATGACACAACTTTGCTTGCTGAAAGTGAGATGCCTTGAAATGTTTACTGATGCAGATTGAAGACTGCAGTCTGCAGTATGGATTACATCTCTCAATATAAAGAAAAAAATTCTCACAACTGGACCTGTAATCAGCATCACAATGAATGGAGAAAAGATTGAATTTGTCAAAGACTTCATATTGCTTGGTTCTACAATCGACGCCAGTGGAGGCAGCAGTCAGAAGATCAGACGATGTATAGCACTGGACAAGTCAACTGCAAAGGATGTCTTTCAAGTGCTGAAGATTATTCTCCTTGAGTACTAGGGTGTGCCTGACACAAGCCATGATATTTGCAATTGTCTCATATGCATATGAGAGCTGGAAAATAAATAAAGACCAAAGAAGAATTGATGTTTTTGAGTTGTGGCACTGGCCAAGAATGCTGAATGTACCATGTACTGCCAAAAGAACTAACAAATCTGTCCTGGAGGAAGTGCAGCCAAAGTGCTCTTTGGAAGCAAGAATGGCCAGACTTCATCTCACCTACTTTGGTCATGTTTTCAGAAGGGATGATTCCCTGGAGAAGGATGTCATGCTTGGTAAGGTGGAGGGTTGACAAAAGATGGGTAGGGCCTCAATGAGATGGATTGACACAGTGGCTGCGGTGATGGGCTTAAGTATAGCAAGGATTGTGGAGCTGGTGCAGGACCAGGTGGTGTTTCATTCTGCTGTGCATAGGGTTGCTATGAGCAGGAGATGCCTCGATGGCACCTAACAACAACAACAAGCAAACGTTATGAATTACAGTGAAACACTGTGTGATGTATTTCTGGAAAACATTATGAACAGAAGTGAAACACTGTCTGATAAAGTGTCAAAAGATGAGCCTCTCAGATTGGAAGGTAATCAAAAAATGAATGAGGAAGAGCTGCCTCCTCAAAGTGAGGTGGAATCTAATGAGATGGATGGAGTAAAGCTTTCAGAGCCTTCATTTGCTGATGGGCCATGTCTCAAATAGGAAGAAACAGCTGAAAACATTAATTAAAAATCAGAATGAAGCACAAATCTAGGAAAATTGGAAGTTGTCAAAAATGAAATGTGATGCACAAAGATCTATATCTTAAGCATTAGTGAGCTGAAATGAATTGGTATTGGACATTTTGAAACAGACAATCTTATGTTCTACTATGCCAGGACTGACAAATTGAAGAGGATGTCATTGCATGCATAGTCTAAAAGAACACTTCAAGATATATCCTGAAGTGCAATACTGTTAGTGATAGGATAATACCCTTGACACCTACAAGGAAGACAATTGATACTATTATTTAAATTTACCCACCAATCACTAAAGACAAAGGTGAAGAAATTGAAGATTTTTATCAAATTCTGCAGTTTGAAATGACCAATCATGCAATCAAGATATATAGAAAATAACTTTTGATTGGAATATGAAAATTGGAAACAAAGAAGATTCATTGATAGTTGGAAAATATGGTATTGGTTAAAGAAATGATGCCAGAAATTGCATAACAGAATTTTGCAAGACTAATGACTTATTTATTGCAAATATCTTTTTTTTTTTCCACCAACGTAAATAGCATCTATGTATGTGGACCTCTCCAGAAGGAATACACAGCAATCACATCTACTACATCTGTGGAAAGAGACAATAGAGAAGCTCAATATCATCAGTCAGTACAAGTCTAGGAGCTGGCAGTGGAAGACACTGTAAATTCCTCATATGCCAGTTCAAGTTGAAGGTGAAGAAAATTAAAACAAGCCTATGACATCCAAAATATGACCTTGATTATATCCCACCTTAGAGACCATCTGAAGTACACCAATGACTGAACCAGATGAGTTGTGGGATGACATCAAGACCAACATATATGAAGAAAGTTAAAGGTCATTGAGAAGATAGGAAAAGAAGAATATATCAAAATGGATGTCAGAAGAGACTCTGAAACTCTTGATTGGAGAGCAGATAAAGTGAATGGAAGAAATGATGAAATAAAAGAGTTGAAACAGAAGATTTTTAAGGCAGTGCAAGAAGACAAAGTAAAGTTTTATAATGAAATATGCAAAAACCTGGAGTTTGAACCAAAAGGAAAGAATATGCTCAGCATTTCTCAAGCTGGAAGAATTAAAAAAAAAAAAAAATTCAAGCCTTGATTTGTAATACTGAAGGATTCTGTGAACAAATATTGAATGATGCAGGAAGCATCACAAGAAAATGGAAGGAATACACAGTCACTGTACCAAAAAGAATTATTAATGCTTAACTATTTCAGGAGGTAGCACATGATCAAGAACCAATGATATTGAAGAAGGAAGTCCAAGCTGTACTGAAAGAATTGATAAAAAACAAGGCTCCAGGAATTGAGAGAATACCCATTGAAATGCTTCAACAAATGGATGCAGGCCAGGAGGCACTTATTTGCTTATGTCAAGAAATTATGAAGACAGCTACCTGGCCAACCAATTGGAAGAGATAGATATTTATGTCCATTACAAAGAAAGTTGATGCAAAACAATGTGGAAAATACCAAACAATAACATTAATATCCCACACAATTAAAATATTATTGAAGACAATTTCAAAAATGTTTGCAGCAATATATTGACAAGGAACTTCCAGAAATTCAAGTTGGATTCAGAAGACAATGAGGGATTAGGAATACCATTGCTGATGTCAGATCTATTTTGGCTGATAGCAAAGAACTACAGAAATGTGTTCATTTGTGTTTTATTGACAATGAAAACGCATTTGATGGTGTGGATCATAACAAATTCTGGATAGCATTCGATAGATGGGAATTCCAGAGCCCTTACTTATGCTCATGAGGAACCAGTATGTAGATTAAAAAGCAGTCTTCCAAACAGAACAAAGAGATACTGCATGGTTTAAAATCAGGAAAGGTGTGCCTCAGTATTGCTTCACCATACTTAATCTGTATGCTGAGCAAGTAATTCCAGAAGCTGGACTATGTGAAGAAGACACAGCATCAGGATTGGAGGCAAACTAATTAAAAACCTATGATATGCAGGTGACACAAGCTTGCTTGCTGAAGGTGGAGATAACTTGAAGCCCTTAATTATGAAGATCAAAACTACAGTCTTAAGTATGGATTACACCTCAGTATAAAGAAAACAAAAATCCTCACAACTCAACCAATAAACAACATCATAATAAATGGAGCAAAGATTGACGTTTCAGGGATTTCATTTTACTTGGATCTGCAATCAACACCCATTGAAGCAGCAGTCAAGAAATCAGATGATGTATTGCACTGGGCAAGTCTGCTCCAAAAGACCATTTTAAAGTGGTGAGGAACAGACGTCACTTTGAATACTAAGGTAAGCCTGGCCCAGGCCATGGTATTTTCATTTGTCTCATATGTGTGTGAAAGCTGGACAATGAATAAGGAAAACCAAAAAAGGGTTGATGCCTTTGAATCGTGGTGTTGGTGAAAACTTCTGAAAGTACCATGAACTGTCAGAAGAACAAACAACTAAAAGAAGTGTAGCGAGAATTCTCCTCAGAATCGAGAATAGCCAGCCTTCATCTCACCTACTTCAGTCATTTTGTCAGAAGGGAGCAGTCCCTGGAGAATGATATCATGCTTAGTAAAGTAAAAGTTCAGCCAAAAAGGTGAAGACCGACAGTGAAATAAATTGAGAAAGATGGGCTCAAGCATTGTCAGGATGGTGCAGGACTGGACAATGTTTCATTCTGTTGCTGAGTCAGAGCTGGAGTGAAGACACCTAACAACAACAACCACATATTTTTTGTATGCTTCGATTTTGCATGTTATTAAATAGTATTCAATTTTAGAATTGGAAGAAAATTTAGCAATATTTAATTCTTTCATTTTAGTGAGCAGAAAACTACATCAGTTTATACAATTAGTTCCACATGGACTGGAGGACTGGGGCAAGGGGCCTAGAGAAATTATAGTTCCAGCTTTGTGTATCAGAGTTTAAAACATTGTCTAGTTCACATGACTTTTAAAACCTGATTATCCTTTACTCGCAGGAGAATCTTTTCCCAGGAATATCCCTTGACTGATGTGCATTGTCCCACAGAAGTTTATACTACATTTTTGGGATTAGCCTGAATGCAATGACTGGCAGATGTAGGGGCACAAAATCCTGAAGATTTTGCTTCAATGCATATCATTCAACTGTAATCACTTCGAGCTCCTCATGGGATTTTCTGAAGTCTTTTTGGCAATTGCTTTATAGTTTAATTTCTATATCCAATACCTGACTTCCCCTTTCCCTTTTAAGTGTTGTTCTCCTAATACTCTTGCACAAAATTTCTGTCTAATAGTATGTTTTCCAGGGAATCATCAAAATAAAAGAAAAATAAGGAAATAATTATATCAAAGTCAATGTGGACTTCCATTAGAGGTGGGCAAAATGTAAAAGGAAAAATGGAAACATATCTTAGAAAGGAATCTAATGAGCTGACATTTCCCTTTTATTTTTAGTATTGTAATCATCCTGATATTAATTAAATCACATAAGTTAAAGTAATAGCAAACCATATGAGGTCAATTTTAGGCATATTTAATCAGTTTTTCTTATAACAGAAATGTAAACAATATTTATATTAATTATTTTAACAATATTATGACTATGAGTATTATGATAAATCGACAGATTCTATTTAAAAGACATACACTCTGTTATTGCTCAATTTAATTTACGTACATCAATTCAATATTTTTAGGTTGTTACTTCTAGTCTGTACCCCAGGATTTATTATAATGGTTGTGTTATACTTCCTTCTTTTACTAGTGTGAAGTTATTTTTGGATTTTCTTGCAATCTGCATCCAGTTATTCATTTAAAAAAGAGATTATGGGAACAAAATTTGGGAGATTACATCATAGCTCAATCAATAAGATGTTAATTGATATAATGATGTCTTGGATAACCTCATGAATGTTACAGTAAAAACTCAAAAGACATTTTAGCTTCCATCTAATAAAATAAAATCTTTCTAGCTCTGGAGAATAAAAGGGATTATAAACATCTGATACATGTACACATTATTTCTCTAAATCAAGATAAGTTTAACAAAACTATAATAAGTGATGCTTTTGTAATGATAACCTGATTTTCATAAAACTCTTGAGTATTTTCAGATTAAATAATGAAAGCTTTAATTCTCAAAGTTCTTCTAAACTAAAAGATAAATAAGAATTAATCTAGTTGATCCTTGTTATTGGAATTACCAAGTCATTTTAAAAAGTAGTTAAAATTCTATTCATATAAGCCAAAAATTTGAGTCTTCAGGTGCAATAAGTCACTTTGTCTACAAACTTAGGAGATGTACTCTGTCTTTCTTCTGATAAAAGTTATTTTTCATGCTTTTTCCCTCTCCCCTAATACCTAAAGGAACCCTGGTGACACTGTGGTTAAACCCTTGGCCCTTTCCAGGTTACTGAAAGATTAACAGTGTGAATGCACCATCCACTCTGTGCGAGAAAGATAAGACAGTCTGCTTCCATAAAAATTTAGAGGTTTGGAAGCCCTATAGGTCAGTTCTACCATGTTCTACAGAGTCTCTATGAGTTGAAATTGACTGTACAGAAATAGTTTTTTTGGTTACTGGTATATGCCTAAAATTTGTTTTTGACTTTATGTGGTATATTTTCTGTATTTAAAATAATTCAATCCCAAGGAAAGATGTGGCATATACTTAGGCCTAGTTTTAAACGAGCTGTACTACTTATATTTACAACATGTAAAAATAAATTGGCATAGTGTTGCTTAAGAAAATACCTCCCAGAGGGAGGGAGTAATTGGCATACAGATGTAGAAGATGTGTGTTATTTGCATAAAATACAGCATATGATGCTATCGTTCCCTGCCACTTTACCACCATATCAAAAGGCAGATGTATAACAATAGAGGATTATAGCTAATGTAACTGCAAACTCAAACTGAGTTTAAAAAGAAATCTTTTACCAATAAAAGAACTTGAATGAGAACAGCAAGTAAGGAGACAAATGGAGTGTGGACTATCACCTGTCTTGCTAGCACAGCCACTTTGAATACTTGCAATGGCATTCCAATCTGGGTAGTAATCTAAGAATCGGTTCTGCTTGCTGAAGATTGAACAGACAACTGCACTGGTGGCTGACAACTAGAATGGTGTGATATTCTCCTTGTCCTCCTTATACTCACACCCTATTGGTGAACAGAGGTGTCACCATTCCCCCCCCCCCACCTTCTGAACCAGTTGAAATACCATACCCGTCCATGAGCCCTACCACCAGCTGTTTTCTGGGCAGGAAGGAACTGGTTTTAGCACTTGGTTCCCTGTTCCTAGCCAACTTTTGGGCCAACAGGATTTTCTTCTGAAACTGGGTACCCTTCACCCAGCTGTCTTTTGGAATGGAATGGATCAGGGCTCTCTTCCCAGTTACCTTTCGAGAATGCAGAAATTTTGTTGGGGTCTGGATGCCCTGCTCACTGATGCTTTTTGAGCTGGCTAGAACTCCTTCTGGAACCAAGTGCCTTGCTCCCAATAACTTTCTGGACAGACAAGAACTTTTTCTGGATCTAGGATCGCTGCTGCTAGAACCTGGCTGGATCAGCAGAAACTCATCTGATATCAAGTTCTTTATCCCCATTTACTTTCTGGGTAAATAAGAATTAATCCTCAAATCAGCCTCTCTCCTCCCAGCATCATTTTAGGCTGACAAGAATCCTTGATGGATTCAGGCACCCTACATCAAGCCCCTGTTTGGGACAGTAGGGTTTTTTTTGTTTTTGTTTTTGTTTTTGTTTTTTTCTGAGAGCATACATCCTATCTCTAGATGATTTTTGAGCAGACAGGAATTCCTTCTGGAAGCAGGTGCTTTAATCCCAGTGCCATATGGGCTGGCAGAAGCTTTTCCATGTCCAGGTGCCCTTCCTCCTGGCATGTTCTGGATTAACAGAAACCTGTCTGAGATCAGGTGCCTTGCCACCCATCATCTTTTGGGTAGGCAAGAATAGTACCAAGACTAGGTGTCCTGTGCCATTGTCTACTGGCTAACAGAAACACCAGTGGTGCCCTGCCTCCTTGCTCCCCCCCAGTTTAATTTTAAAACTCTTCTTCATCTTTCTTTCTTCCTTCCATGCTTTTTTATTTTTTCTCTCTTTCCCATTCATGGTTCTTCATTTTTACTTTCCTACTTCCCTAACTTTTCTTTTCTTCTTTCTCTTTTAGCTCTTCCCATCCCTCACTTTTATTTTGCATTTTTTTCATTTTTACCTATTCTCTTTTTTTTTCTCTCTCTTCTCATATTTACCCCTTCTGTGATATTGTGTTTTCCTTTATGAATTTGTCCTTCTTTTGACATTTTTCTCTTTTATAAATTTTCTTTTCATTCATTGCTTTTTTTTCTTTTTCTCAGTTATTACTGTTTCTATATAGGGTTTGTGTTTATGTCCTTTTGTTTTTATTTATTTATTTTAAATGCAGCAGAGTGTGAGACAGAAACATTGATCACACGGCTCAAATACAACCACAGCTCCTGTGGTCCTATACACTGAGTGAGGGTCACCACTTGCTTCTGAACCAACTGATCAACAATAGATTGTGGTTAATACCAGATGAACTCATCATCAGGTGTTCTACATGAACAGCTAACAGAGATATCTGTGCACATATTCTCATCTTCTATCATACCCACCAAAAAACAGGTGATGAATGCCTAAGTGCTGAGAAACTAGTAAATAGAGGATCATAATAGCCCCATCCACTTGGATATATCAAAATAAAATAAAGCATAAATGAAGAAAAACCTGGATGAATCATATCAACATACCAACATACAATCATGAACTAATATATATACAATGACATCACAATGTCTTTGAGAAAAGAGACCATCCCAGTTCACATAAAGAAGCAAGATAGAGTAGTACAAACAAGGAACGAGTGTACAGAGCCAGAAGACTTCCCTGAGGAAGTAGGAGCATTAAATAACCAATAAGGAATTAAAAAATGCCTTTAACGTATTGATAAACAAATCAAGGAAAACATTAGTAAAATCGAGGGAAACACTCACAAAATTAAGGAAAATATAGATAAAAAAATTCAGGGAAAGAGCACAAAAACAAATTGGAAAAATTAGAAACCATGTAAAATAACAAGCAGAAATCTAGAAGATTACTATAAGATTTCAGAAATAGATAACATATTAAAAGGGCAAAGGACTAGAATTGAATTAATGCAAGACAGAATTAGTGCAATTAAAGATAAATCTCTCACTATT